>NC_052310.1:54589637-54889637 GCF_016432855.1 Salvelinus namaycush
CCTCGAATTTGCTCTCGCACAGACTCTTTCAAAGAACTCGTCCTGATTCCAGGCTTTCTTGTGCTTTGTCCTTGATGAACGTTTTTGCATTGTCTGAGTAGATTACCTTGCATAATCCCTCCTTGAGATGAATCTTTTTTAGAGCTAACAGGAATTTCTCTGTGGACTGATCTGAGACCAGTTCCAAATGCACTGCTCTGGGTTACCGCACAAGTGAACAGTGCAATGTATGACTTCTTCACAGACCCATTTTCTTTCACATAGAGCGGTCTGCAAAATCCACACCTGTGACTTCAAATGGTGGCGATTCAGTTATTCGTCTTTTGGTAAAGGCGCAGTGACCGCTGTCCGGCTCTTGCCTTGAATCTTTTGACACTATACATCTTGCCACTGTGCTCTTGACTAGCTGCCTAGCACGCAAGATCCAGTATCGCTCTCGTGATTTGTACTAGAGTGTCTCTTGCTCCAGAATGCATCACCTTCTCATGGTGGTACTGTATCAGCATTTCTGAGTATCTGTACTTGTTGGGCAGAACCCATGGGTGCTGCCTCTGTGTGAGAGACTGTGAAGCTGGACTGTTGCAGTCTTCCTCCTACACTGAGTAGTTCGTGTTCGTCCAGGAAACGGTTTCAGTTTTCTGATTTTACAGTCATTGTTTAGGCTTTTTCCTGCCTTCAGTAGTTTGATCTCCTGTCCAAAACTCTGTTGTGTGTGTTACCTTATCCAGTACTTTTCTGCATCGAACAGTTCGTCAGCAGTCAGTTCACCTTGTATCTTTATGGTGTACGAGCATTGGCTATGAATCTTTATCCAGGCGGTGACTCTGAACACTCTTTTCAGTTTGCTGTACCTTTCAAGCTCCAACACAGGTTCAGGGATGTCTGTGCTGTTTGCTGCGAGTTGTACAGTAACCGAGCAGCTGGACTTGAGTTCTATATTCACCTCTTCCGGAACCTTGTTATCATCAGTCTCTTCGGACTGATTGGGTGATATCAGAATTTGGGTCCATTCCACCCATAGCTCGCTCTGTGTCAAGTTTCGAACAGTTTGTCCTCTTGTAGGGAGGTCAGTGGATTAGTTTTCCCTTCAATATGTGACCATGACTCTGGATTGGTCAAGGACTGGATCTCCGTCACTCTGTTCGCAACAAACTGTTTCATTTCTGAGCTGAGCTGCAAATCCAATGCAGCACGATCAACGAGTCTGTCCACATTTGGATCTGTTTTTCTTCAATTTCAGTGTGGTCATCAAGTTGTTTGCGAGTCGCTCCAATCACAGCTCCCATGAGCTCCAGGCGTGGCAGCGTCATTTTCTTGAGTGGGGCTACCCTGGACTTGGAGTCAACTAGACTTGTTGTTTCCCTGCCTTGTGATTCACCTTGAAGTAAGCTACTGCACTGTAAGCCTTCACTTGCATCACAGAACACGTGTAGTTTCTGGGTGTGGCTATTCTGTGGCCGCATGTCTGTTCTGTACCACCTTGGTATGGTGAGCTGGTGTAACTGGGGTAGTTCTGAACACCACTGTTGCCATTCTCGTATCAGATCAGGCGGTAATTCTTCGTCCCAGCTGAGTCCCCTCTCCACATTTCTGGAACATGCACTTGATCCTGATGGTGAAGGGAGTTAAGAAACCAAGAGGGTCGAAGATACGTGCAGACGACTGTAGAACACTTCTCTTTGTGTTTTCCTTTTGCTTTAGAATGCTCAGTAGCGGCCTGAGATCAAACACAAAGTCATCCGTTTCCGGTCTCCATACTAAACCTAAAGCCTTCAGCACTAATCCTTGTGTTTCTAGCGTCAACGGGTGGTCAGTTGTCGTACTCTCCTCACATTTTGTTTTTAATTCAGGAGAATTGGTCATCCACTTGCAGAGGTCCATGCCTGCAATCGACAGCATTCGCTTTGCAGGCAGTTGTTGTCACAAGGTAAGCCTCTTCAACATTGCGTGAACTTGCAATGAAATCATCTACATAGAGTGACTCTCTCAGTATCTCTACAACTTCTGGTTGTTCTGTTTCATATTGTTTCAGGTGCTTCCTGATTGTAGCTGCCAGCAAAAATGGACTTGGGGAAGCTCCAAATACCACTCTTTTCATCCTCAGCACACGCAGCTCCTCTTCATTTTCTCCCCTTGGTGGGCCTGTGAGCCATAGAAATCTCACGGCGTCTCTGTCTCTCTCTGCTAGGGATATCTGCAGGAAAGCTTTCTTGATGTCTGCCATGAATGCGATCTCATGTAGTCTGAACTTTATCAGAACGCTGAGCAGATCCAGATTCAGGTTCGGTCCTGTGAGTAGACAGTCATTGAGGGATGGACAGCCATCTTCATGGGACGAGGCATCAAACACCACTCTCAGTTTTGTTGTCACCTTATCTTCTCGGAGTACTGCATGGTGAGGTAAGTAGTATTTTACGTTGTCTGCACTTGATGCGTTGTCCTTGGGCACGTCCTCTGCCATATCCTGTTGTAAGTAGTCCTCTACCACTTCATTGTATCTGCTGTACAACGTCACATCCTTCTTCAGTCTTTTCTTCAGACCTTCAAACCGTTTCTTGGCGATTCTATAGTTGTCTTTGAGTTCTGGCATTTCTCGTTTCCATGGCAACTCCACGTGGTATCGACCATCTTTGAAGGTGGTTGTTTCCTCGAACCTCTGTAGAGCCTCAGTTTCCTCTGGGTTCTGTGTTTTCTCGCTTATAATACCCAGAGACTCAAGCTCCCAGAATGCATGCAGTTGTTTGGAGACTAGTGTGTCTTCAAGTGGGATGAACATGCAAGTTGCCTCGGCGACACTTGACATGAACACGGGTCCCTGCACCGACCATCCAAAGGTGCTCTCTAAAGCAACCAGCGTCTCCGTCAGTCGCTCCACTCTGCCTGATACTATCTGCCAGTAGTAGTCTGCTCCTATCAGGACAGAGAGTTCAGGATCATTGTCATCTCCTGGAAAGTCTGCAAGCTGCAGTCCCTTTCTATTGAGCTCATGTCGAATCTGTTCACCAGGAACCTTCATCACAGCTGTGCACACTTGTGGGGTTTCAATTGCCTCTATCTCTATTCTCTGCTGTTTGTCCCAGACATTCTCCAAGATGACTTTCACTGTGTTGCGTTGGGACGTTGCTGGGGCAGAGGAGCCAAACGTGTGAAGAGTGAGTGCCTCTTGTCTGATTACTGGTAGCTTCAAGCCCTTCACAAGGTTTTCATGTATGAAGCTTCTCTGACTGCCTCCATCTAGTAAGCAACAAGCTATCTTCCTGCCCGATGGGCCTTCTACCCATGCCTTTGCCGTTTGTAGCAACACAGTGTTCTGTCCATCTGGTTTCATCTTCACTGAATGGGGAATAACTGAGGAAACAACAGCATCTGCAGAAACAGTAGGGGGTTGCACCTCACTCCTCTTACTGGTACACACAGCAATGTGATGTCTGCTTCCACATGTTGCACATGACACATCTTTGACTTTACAGAATTTTGCTATGTGTCTCTGTCCTAAACATACAAAGCATCTTCCCATTTTCTTTAGTTTCTCTTTGCGTGCAGCAATATTGTGGTCAGGGCAGTTTTCTGATTTGTGGTCTGCACTGTCACAGAATAGACAGTTTTGTTCCTTCTGGCTGGCTGTATGCAGTGCTGCAGCAGAGGGCATGTTGGGTCTTTTTGTTTTCATTTCATTGGAGAAGCATGACTTGTTCCATGGTTTGCTCTCTTTCTGTTGGTTGCATGATCTTGTCATTTGTAGCGCTCTCTCCCTGCTCTGAACCTCCTTCTGTAGGAAACTGATAATCTCAGACACTTTCCATTCATCATCTACTCCCCTCTGACGACTATAGTCAAGAGCTATGTCCTCTGGAATCATCTGCAGTAAGATTGGGCATAGTAGGCTTCCATAGGTTTCTGACACTACACCCAGTGATTCCAGGCTCCTAATCTGAATTTCACATTCATCATATAGCTGCCTCAATGCATTTAGATCAGAGGATTTCTTCACAGGGGTGAGATTCAGCAGCTTTGACATATGAGCACTAATCACAAGATCTTTCCTTCCAAATCTGCTCTTGAGTAGAGCGATTGCATCATCATAGTTACTGTCTGTTAACATCAGTCCTGCTACTGCCTTTGCAGCTGGTCCAGTGAGATATGTTTTCAGATAGGTAAACTTCTCTTTATTACACAGTGAATCATTGTTGTGAATAGCAGTCTCATACTGGCTCCAAAACTCCTGCCACATACTGACATCTCCATAGAATGTCTCAATAATCAACTTTGGTAGCCTTACTGATTGTCTCTGTGATCTGTTGGAGTTAGCGTCACTCACCCTGTTGGAGTTAGCGTCACTCACCCTGTTGGAGTTAGCGTCACTCACCCTGTTGGAGTTAGCGTCACTCACCCGTGCTGCTAGTGGATTGAGATCCTGGTTTTTCTTTATCACTCGTTGTGCACGGCTCTTAAGCATGATAATGCGCTCTTTGTAATCCTCCGTGTATGCAATCTCTGCCTCCAATCCGTCCAATGGGGTTAACTGTTCAATTCCACGATCAAGTTCAAACAAACTGTTCTCCTTAGCTAACAGCAATTCCAACAATGTACTCAAGTGATCGGTATCCGGATTCGACTGGGATATTTCCACGTCAATCTGATTCAAAATCCGTGTTGTGGCACCTCGAATGGTACCCCGCTTTCGTCTCATTCTTTCGGTTTCATGCCGACGTTCCTCCTCAGCCATTTCAGCTGCTTCTTCGTCGCAGCTCATATCCCGGGTTTCGGCACCAAAATATAGAATAACTATCTTCAAAGTAATGACTCGGGACGTCAGGTTTGATATGAAAGCTTCTTTTAGTAATAATTCTTGATCACGTTACATTTAACAATTTTAGATTCTACAGAGCAATGCCAGTAAGATGCTAGCGTAAAGTGGCCAAATAATCACCTGTTAATTGCACTTAACTAGCGCGTTCACTCTCTACTTCCTGTCGCAAGGCATTCTGGAACTTGCAGTCAAAAGCGTAATTCAATACTAACCAATACAATTACATATGTAAATAACTGTAAAGAAATATCTTTAGATACAGCTCAATGAATTAACTTAAACATTAACTCTGTAACACATTAAAGTTACAACAGGTACAGAGTGAATGGAGGAAGGGGATGTGGTACGGTACAGAGTGACGGGGGGATGTGGTACGGTACAGAGTGACGGGGGGGATGTGGTACGGTACAGAGTGAATGGAGGAAGGGGATGTGGTACGGTACAGAGTGAACGGGGGAAGGGGGGGTGTGGTACGGTACGGTACAGAGTGAACGGGGGAAGGGGGGGGGGGTGGTACGGTACAGTGTGGAAGGGGGGTGTGGTACGGTACAGAGTGAATGGGGGGGTTGCAGTACGAAGAGGACAGGACACTCAATGAAACAATGCTATAGCTACAGTATACAGTATCTTACCTAATAGTAGGCCCTTATATGTTTCCAACAACTGACTTTGTTTTAATGCAAATGTTTTAATTAATCTATGTTTTCTGTACTGTAGGTTGGTCCTTTACTGAATATGATGATCCAGGGCCGATATGACCAGGGATTCAGCTAGAGCACATATGTCAGAGTCAAGGCCCGCGGGCCACATCCGGCCCGCGAGAAGGTTTTTTACGGCCCCTGGGATGATCTTGATTTATTATTAGAACCGGCCCGCAGACCGCAGCAAGCCGGCAGCCCGCAGATCTTTTACACGCACCAATACTACATTTCCCACAATGCAACGGTGACGCACCGAGCAGTAGGCTGCTTCATTTCAATATTTATTGGCACAGCAGTCGTCAGCATCACAGTAAAATTAACTTTCAGATACCCATCAAAAATGGCAAAACGGAAGGTGGACACTGAGAACCGGGGGTTTCAAACAAGGTGGGAGTCGGAGTATATGTTCACGGAGGTAGCTGGAAAACCTGTGTGTCTTCTGTGTGGAGAAAGTGTGGCGGTACTGAAAGAGTATAATCTGAGACGACATTATGAAACGAAACACGCGGACAAAAACAAGAATATGGACATGGAACAAAGGCTACAAAAGGCTAGATTTTTGCACTTTATTTTATTGTATTTCAATCCAATTATATTTTAAAAATATTTCAGTTGAGTGGATGATAGAAAATTGCTATTATTGTTTTTTTCTTTGAAGTAAATTTAGCCCACTTTTGCTAAAATAGAAAATATAGGCTACTGATGGTGCCTTGAATACCGGTTTCTTTCATTTAATGTTCATGTTATGGGGATTTTTATATAAAGGAAATTTGTCTTTTGTGTCTGTTGAAAATTAAAGATTACTGACAGAGCCATAAGAAAATATTGCTTTATTTATCTGATCATATTGGAATATATTTGTTAGGTTTTCAGTAGGTTCAATTAGGTTCACTAGACTATATGCGTCATTTAAAAATTTTTCAATGAACATTCGAACAGTCCGGCCCTCGGCTTGTAGCTAAATTTTTTATTTGGCCCTCCGTCCATTTGACTTTGACACCCCTGAGCTAGAGGTACTGCCGCAGAACTGTTGCCAAACTGCTGCTTGTGTGTGCGTCAAGTACACACGCCTGATTTGTGTGTATGTAAGCGAGCATGTGTGTACGTATACGTGTGTGCGCATTCGGACTGTCAAGCTAGCAGTGCATGGCAACACTGAGTGACCTTGAGAGACTTGGCCAATCACACTTTCTGCTCTGCTTTGATTGTTTGGGAACCATAGTCATCGCAACTTCAGCCACCAGTGGGAAGACAATAGTGGATGGACAGATTAGCCATGGACACCCACATGCAGTATGCTGTCAGAGTGATACTCAGTTGATGAACTGTGTAAACTACATAATGTAGAGTTGTGGTATTTGTGTGTGAGTCAAGTGATAGGCAGCCGTGTAGGTATCAAAGAATAACCCCAAAATACCCTCAAGGTGGAAGTTGCCCCAAATTAATCGCTGATGCAGGGTAAGATATTAGACATTTTATCATCGCAGCCAATAGGATTGGGGTTGGGATAATCTGATCCTAGATCTGTAGTTGGAGGCAATTTCTACCTTGAGCACTTGAACCACTAAAGAGTGTGTGTTGGGTGATTTGTTACATCTGAGTCGTAACCAACCAGAAACTCCCATCCTCTATTCAACCCCGCCTCCTGTCATTACAGTTTGTAACCATAGCAACACAACTGTAGCTTGATTTATTAAATACGAATAGCTCCCCTCAGATATAACATACACTCACCGGACAGTTTATTAGGCACAATCTGAATTCTTCGGGGCATTCTACAAGGTGTCGGAAACGTTCCACTGGGATGTTGGTTCCTGTTGAGCCGATGGCGTCACGCAGTTGCTGCAGATTGGACGGCGGTACATTGATGCTGTGAAACAGCCCGTTCCATCTCATCCCATAGATGCTCTATAGGGTTGAGGTCTGGGGACTGTGCAGGTACCTCAAATAAACTGAACTCACTGTCATGTTCCAGGTGATGTTTTTCCACTCCTCAATTGTCCAGTGTTGGTTATCACGTGCCTACTGGAGCCGCTTCTTGGAGCCGCTTGTTTTTAGCTGATAGTAGTGGAACCTGGTGTGGTCCTCTGCTGCAATAGCCCATAGTTGTGCATTCCTAGATGTACTGCACCGTTATTTGTCTGTTTGTGGCCCGCCTGTTAGCTTGCACGAATCTTGCCATTTCCTTCGACTTCTCATGAACGAGCTGTTTTCGCTCACAGGACTGCTGCTGACTGGATGATTTTTGTTTGTTGCACCATTCTTGGTCAATTCTAGACACTGTTGTGCGTGAAATGCCCAGGAAGGCGGCCTTTCTGAGATACTGGATCCGGCACGCCTGGCACCAACAATCATACCCTGCTCGAAGTCGCTGATGTCACTTGTTTTGCCCATTCTAAAATTCAATCAAACAGTAGCTGGATGCCTCGATGTCTGCCTGCTTTATATAGCAAGCCATGGCCACGTGACTCACTGTCTGTAGGAGCGATCCATATTTGTGAATTGGGTGGTGTACCTAATAAACTGGCCGATGAGTGTATCAACTGAATACATTTCTAGTACCTAAAGTAGGCCTATTTATTTTGTGACAAACTTCTAAATGAATTTGCTGCACGTTCACCCTGAAAGAGATGAGTCATATTTTGGTTATTCTGTTGATTTAATTGTTGACTGTCAGTCAGTAAGCTGACTTGTTTCTGTATGGTATTACAGTTTTTGGGAGCAATCAGCGAAAAACAAGTTATATTGTGTTTTATAAACACTGAAAGAGCGCTTGATTGTGTGATTGCCTGTACTTGATTTATTTAATTTAAATGATTGCTGAACATTTCTATGTTATAAGTATGTTTTGTATGATGGTTTGTGTACATTTAGGCATAACTGATTTTCTGTTGGTGTGTTTTGAATTTGTTATGTTACAATACATGGTACATTTTAAGTCAAGATTGAGGATGGGCTAAAAAGTATTTTAACTTATTCAATTGCAACTGCAAAGTAAAATAAGAATATAACAAGTGTGTGTGCATGCAACCACTCAGTGTGTGTCAGTAGAGTTGAATGATTGTTGTTATTGTGCCATTGTCAAGTGTTTCCAGTGAACACTTCACTTCAACAGGTGCAGTTTAGAGCACAGGACCGATTTTAAAGCACATATTGGTGGCATCCCAAATCGTACCCTTTCCCCTGTGGGCCCTGGTCAAAAGAGGTGTACTTTAAAGGGAATAGTGTGCCATTTGGGACTTAGTCCTAGTGCTGTGTTCCAAACCAGGTGTGTCCTTCAGGGTTGGGGCTGTTTTCATTTCAATTCAGTCAATTTAGGAAGTTAACAATTCTAATTTCAATTTTCCTCAATGATTTTCTATGAGGAAAATTTAGAGTTGGAATTAGAATTTTAGTTTACTTCCTTCAAATTGACCCAACCCTGGTGTCATAAAACCGTTAAGGTGGTTTCAAGTTAATGGGAGTAAATAAGTAAATTACAAGTAAACGATGTTCAAAAAGCTGTATGTGTGGGTAGGGCTTTGGCAGTCATGACATTTTTTCAGCAGGTTATTGTCATGCAAAATAATGTTAATTAACATGAACACTTTTACCATCTCTGGGCCTCCATGCATACAAGCCGTTGATGCGCGCCTTTGGAACATCTACATTTAAATTTTTTTTAATAGTAAATCAATTTAATATACACCATCACAATAAAGCCATTTTTTATTTTAGTCAGTTCTAAAGAAATGTATTTCCGAAGAACAGAATATGACTTGGCCTACAGTATGTTATCTGGAAATGCTCCATGCCATAGGCTTGTTCATTTAGCTGACAAGATATGCTTTTAAGTGCCGTGCCATTATTTCATATTATTTTATAGTAAGAAGAATATAATTGAGCTTTGCTAAATAACGTAGAAAGGATATTTTTCCCATTCCGGAGCGAGTGCACATATGAAGTGGCTATGTTTAGCGTAAAAGTGATCATTTGAAACAGGTCCTATATGCTAGATTTAGAGTTATTTGGCAACTTTAGTTGTGAATGATGCAAACCTTATGAATCAAAACATATATGGCCTGCGTGATGCGACTATAGGCTATTGATGATTTGAGAGAGTCGCAAAAAAGTTTGCACGCTGTTCCTTGCCTCAGGCTGCACAGCTGTTCTTTCATCAAGTGATCATATTTTCACCCATCAGACTATTCTCAATTTAATCTTTACTAATATGTAAAATGAGTTTAGATTTAGAATGGCCCGTTATCAAATGGGCAGGGGTAAAAAGACACCATCTGTATGCACTCGAATTGCGAATGGAGGCCGGGCGCGTTCTCTCCGGTCTGTTTTTCAATGATGCCTGGTAGTCTACTATGGTTTAAGAGCAGAGCTTCGCTTAATATGAGCCGCTTCATGCATCAACCACAGTTTGAGGAGAATGCTCTTGCTGCGCGACAGGTGACATTCCACCCAAACTCTGTATGCCGTGGGTTCGCCAACCCAGTTCCTACAGCTACCCAGTGCTTCATTTGGGAAACTGAATGTAATCTGTTCGTTAACATCAATGGTAACATGTTTTCGCAACGAAACATATTTAACTAAACTGTTGACAGCCCCTCTGCACGCTCTAGAAATGAATAAAAGAGAGGGTTGAGGAGTTAGAAACGCATGGTGGTGAGATATTCTGTATAGCTAAAGGTAATGTGCCACACAATTAATTATGAAAACATATGTTAGGGGAGAGCAAAGTATGTTGTCACACTTTTCACGCTGTCTAACATTTACTGGGCACAATACGTCACAATGGTATAAATGTCATAGCAAATGAAAGGACGTCTTGGGCATATATTTTGCATTCATTACATCTTCATATCTTATTTCATTCAGTACGGAGTTGTCGACCGTTAAATAGAGAGTGTGCACTTGTGACAATTTGCCCCATCAGCGGGTAAATTGTCACACTACGTCGGGTAAATTGTCACATTGGATTATCAACAAATAATATATTGTGAAAATTGATTTTAATTTCAAATTCAAAACCAAATTCAACTTCATTAAAGAACTTAAAATAAAAAACAATCATGCCTAGAGAATCTGGCAAATCATGCCTTTCAATCAAAACTATAATGCTGTCAGAGCACACATTAATTAAGTGACAAGACCACTTCACTTTGAACTTTGAAATCGAACTTTCTCTGGCGTGCACATAAACTCAGCAAAAAAAGAAGCTTCCCTTTTTCAGGACCCTGTCTTTTAAAGACAATTCGTAAAGATTCAAATAACTTCACAGATCTTTATTGTAAAGGGTTTAAACACTGTTTCCCATGCTTGTTCAATGAAACATAAACAATTAATGAACATGCACCTGTGGAACCGGTCGTTAAGACACTAACAGCTTACAGACTGTAGGCAATTAAGGTGACAGTTATGAAAACTTAGGACACTAAAGAGGCCTTTCTACTGACTTTGAAAAACACAGAAAGAAAGATGCCCAGGGTCCCTGCTCATCTGCGTGAACGTGCCTTAGGCATGCTGCAAGGAGGCATGAGGACTGCAGATGTGGCCAGGGCAATAAATTGCAATGTCCGTACTGTGAGACGCCTAAGACAGCGCTACAGGGAGACAGGACGGAAAGCTGATCGTCCTCGCAGTGGCAGACCACGTATAACAATACCTGCACAGGATCGGTACATCTGAACATCACACCTGCGGGACAGGTACAGGATGGCAACAACAACTGCCCGAGTTACACCAGGAACGCACAATCCCTCCATCAGTGCTCAGACTGTCCGCAATAGGCTGAGAGGCCGGACTGAGGGCTTGTAGGCCTGTTGTAAGGCAGGTCCTCACCAGACATCACTGGCAACAACGTCGCCTATGGGCACAAACAGATACTGTTTGGCCACACCAGATACTGGCTGTTACTTTTGATTTTGATCCCCCCCCCCTTTGTTCAGGGACACATTATTCAATTTCTGTTAGTCACATGTCTGTGGAACTTGTTCAGTTAATGTCTCAGTTGTTGAATCTTGTTAAGTTCATACAAATATTTACACATGTTAAGTTTGCTGAAAATAAACGCAGTTGACAGTGAGGACATTTCTTTTTTTGCTGAGTTTAGATCCACGGTAATTGTTAGAATCGGAATGGAATGAAATTCTGCAGATAACTTGCTTAAATGTTTAAAGTCTTAGCAAAACTCACTTGGTGTTTAAACACACGAATGTACAGTTTTGTAACAGCCTACATCCGTATCTGACTAATCAGACTCATCTTCAGAAACACAGTTCTGGCACACATACATTGCCTGGCCTGAGGTGCAAGCATCATGGGCCCATTTGTGGCATCTCACACACTTCACCCAAGTCTCCTTTGGAAGGCTGTTTGAAAATAGCTCCACACAGATGAGGCAGAAGTACTCTTCATCTGATGATGACTCTTCTACAATATTTCTTTTTTTTAGCTGCCTTGTTCTTTGCAGATCCACATTTTGAACTGGGCAGGTCTGTGTCTGAGCTCGTGCTAGGCTGGAATAGTGCTGGGGCCTGGCAGGGCTGGAATAGTGCTGGGGCCTGGCAGGGTTGGAATGGTGCTGGGGCCTGGCAAGGCTGGAATGGTGCTGGGGCCTGGCAGGGTTAGTGCTGGGGCCTGGCAGGGTTGGTGCTGGGGCCTGGTAGGGGTGGGTTCTGAATGGGGCGATCTGTAACGTAGGATGGCGCAAACTCGTTTTCCAGAAATACATCCCTGTTGTAAGGTTGTACCCCAGCCACCCTAAAGCCAGCCTGAATGTTCAAGGGTGTTGCAACCAGAGGATAGGCGATTGCAACAATCCCAGGAATGTCATAAATTGACGTTGTCTTCCTGGGATTGTTCCTCATCCAGGCATCACACGTGGTGTTGAAGTGCCTCTAGTGGCCTGTAGACAAACCTGTCTAAGGGTTGAAGCCGATGAGATCAATGGGATGGGAATGACAGCATAATTATGCCATCTTCAGATTAGAGTAACCTTGACCACATGTGAACAGCAAGTTGACCATAGAACATGTAGTCACACAAAGTAGCTATTTGACAACTTACCTCGCTCTCCCCTACTACGCTATTCAGAATCAAATACACTATAATTGTAGGATACCAGGAAGCCGCCCAGCACAATCAATGAACCAACAGCATCGCCTAGGGCTATACGTTCTCTCTCGGACTCATGGAAAGACATTTTGTAGTGTAGCTTAAGGTAACTAGTCCAACCCCTATGCATAATAATACAGTCCACACTCAAAGGGGATTACTCAATTTTGTTTAATTTGGTACATAATTGGTCTAGCCTATTCTCCCAAAGACATCCCAAATCAGTTTTGTTTTATGGTTTTCTGCCATGTATAATATGCAGTAGGCTATGTATTGTGTAAGGCACAATCATAATTTTTATTCCGTTTTTTTCAGGCTTTGTCTTATATGCCCTAATATGCATATGGATGTTTTGAATTAATAATCACCATAGAAAGCGATGTCCATTTCATTGTTAGGCTTTGCCACAACAACCATGTTTTCCACTCTGTTTCAACCTGCTGTTGAACTTCTTTCTTCAAATTGATCGATCACAGTGAGGTGAGTTTTAAAAGCATGACACTGTTTTGATGATAAGTGTTTGATGTGATTTTCCATTGCATTTGCATTGATATCAGAGTGGTTAGAGGGACAATAGAGCCCTGAGTACCAGGCCGTTAAGGACCTGATGGTAGTTAGTGAGTTGGGTACTACCAAAGCATGTCCAGAGTGCATAATAGGAGAATACCGTTACTCAACGGTCACGTGGAATTTTACTGCGGTCTTGACTGCTGGTGTGGCGATAATACGTCACTGCAACAGCCCTATAGTATGGAGGCCCTTCTGTGATTGGTAATGTGATGATTTTAAACTGCATCATATTAGTTTGTTATTAACAGTAATATACTAATAGTCTGGTTAAACCAGACTGACCATGGCTGTGCTCAATGGTGAACGCAGCATTCACTAGGCTAATATACTAATGCTGCGTGTTAAAATCCTACACCTTCAGTGACTGACTACAAATGTTCTAGGGGTGTTCTAGCCATGTGTATTGTTATCTCCCCAACAGACCGTATTGTACTCCTCTGGCAATCTAAAAACAAATATGGAATGTGCCAAGCAGAATGTTCATGCCTTGTTGTTTATATTTAGGCTAATATTCTAAGAGTGTGTAGCAAGGGAGTGTGTGCTTGATTGTTTATAGTATCAATATTGTTCATGAAAAATACTAGTTCAATGAAATGGTCTGTTAAGTAATTTTACAGTTAAGTCCCAGAGGTTAAATTGCTCTCACTGTGTCTTTGTTTCTCATACCTGTACTTTGTGTGCCTAGCTCTGTTATGGCATGGCTCAAGAAATCGCAAGAACAATGGATATCTTTTTTTTTCTGTGTCTTTTCTAAAAAACAAATGTCAAAAATCTAAACATTGTTTTCTGGGTTCCTGCACTTGTATGATTTGAGTGTGTCTGCTGTATTGTGCACTGATTTCTAAGTGACTCGAGTTCTATTGTTGTGCAAGTAGCTTTGAAATAAAATGTTCAACTTTATTGATCAAGCCCTTGTATCAGTCATCACAGCGGTTTGGTGTCAAATTCAAGTCTGTCATTGCAGAGATTCATTCTGAGGAAATGGACCAAAGGATACAGCTGAAGCACTGGGAAAATGTTATATAGTAATATCACAGTATTTTAAACCAGCAGTAATTTAAAGTAGTGAAAGGATGAACAAAACCCATAGGCTTTAATGTATAAATTAGGTTTGAAGGACGACCGGTGAAATCGGCTCTGTCTGATGATTTGATTCTTCAACCACTTCAAACTTGCCAGGTTGATGTC
This sequence comes from Salvelinus namaycush, assembly GCF_016432855.1. Taxonomy (NCBI): domain Eukaryota; kingdom Metazoa; phylum Chordata; class Actinopteri; order Salmoniformes; family Salmonidae; genus Salvelinus; species Salvelinus namaycush. The sequence goes on from NC_052310.1 coordinate 54,604,011, forward strand.
TTCTGTATCCATAGGAAAGTACAATATCACCATCTGCTGGTCTGTATTTGTCCTACAGTCGGTGTGTTTGTCTTTTGTGTCAGACTGGATTCAAACCTGGGTCTTTGTGTGCCAGAAGCTTGTGTTAGGCGTTAGCTTGGGGAACTAATGCAAGTCTTCAAAAATGCACATGCTGATAATGTGCCATTTCCAGCTCCAGGTAGATTAAGATAAGGATATTAGATTGTGGACTGCCCCGAGTGACAAAAGATACCCAGGAGTTGCACGGCTCCAATTCCACATCTGCCCTGTCAGGCCAGCTTGGAAATTTTAATTAGACTGCCTGAAGGGAGATAGACACAAACAGATTACAAGCATACAGTACACGTACAAATACTCTCCATTCCAAAATATAGAATATAAGAGTTTATATTTCACACTTCAGTGGAGTTCTCAGATGCAAAATGGAATGTTTCCATCCCCAAAATTCCCAATGATAGTGAGGTTGTTTAACTAGAAGTAAGGCTTAAAGGAGGTAGGCTTGGATTTGCTTGTCCAGAAATTACAGAGAGGGTTAGACATGGAGATCCTATAATTCACCATGAATCAGAGCAGGATCTCTATGATGCTAGAGTTCTCATAATACCTTATGTGTAGTAGAACAGGTGTAGAGGAGAACCACTAACGTCACTCTCTGGTCTCGCTCAGATGGAGACAGCACGCTGCCCTCTCGTCCTTGCTGTGCACCACCTCAGAGCAGGTGTGAGCCCCGATCCATACGGCCCGGCTCCGGCCTGTCAGTCGTTTCAACTCGCTCGCCAACGATATTCCTTTCCGCCGATCCTCGCGAGCTGGTCTGACACAGTCTTCACGCGGAGCTGTCTGAGGTTATTAAAGTTATGGCTAGTTACTCCAGAGAAATAACCTCAATATCGGTCATAACAAAATAGTGGGATTTGTTAGATTGAGACATTTGCTAACTGTTCTTTTGTTTGGGCTGGTCTTGCCATCCTAAACACAGCAAACATTTTTACAGAAACATATTTACAGTTACTGACAAATTAAAAACACATGGCCCATGCAGGAAATCTAATACATTTGGCAATCAACAACAACTGAAGCTTCACACAGACACACACAATCACTTATATCCTCACCTCCTTTCCCTGAGCCTGCTCCCGGAGTCTGAGAATGAATTTCCCCTGACCCCTCCACCTCCCCTGGGCCTGGAATACACACTCCTGGTCCAGGAGGGTCCTCTGGGTGGGTTTGGCAGGGAGCCTGCGCCCCAGGGGCTCCTTGACCACCTCCTCTATCAGAATGTAGTCGCTGGCATTGCCCGCAGACAGCAGGACGCTGGACTGTCTGGCTTTGCTCAGTGTCTGCGAGTGAAATGGAGATCAGGTAAAGGCATGATCTATCATTTCAACATCCTGCAACTCTGTTAAGCTAAGGGATGTAGTTAAGGAAAGGTAACCACGCCCAAATTCATAGACTGAGCTTCATAGACTGATGCAAGGAATGACAGTCCATTTGATTCTCTAATCACACTGAACATCTAAAACATCAAGAGTGTGCCTGACTCCCATATACCTGTTGGATGAGGTCATTGGCTGTGATGTGTCGGGGAGCTCTGAGGGTCATCTGTGATTGGTCAGGAGACACTCCATGTACTTCCACCAGGAAGGAATCATCCTCCAGTCCACAGCTTACCTCCATCTCTGTATCTGTCTTCCCTTCATTCACAGGCTGAAACAAATGTGAATAGTAAACTTATAGTTAAAGGTAGTGTTTTTTTACAGACATCAATAATAGTATAATTAATAATGGCAAAGAATGTCATAACTGGTGAATTCCACACCGACATTGAAAGGAACAGGGTCAGCTGCAGTTCAGCGGCCCCAGAGCAGTTTTGGGGGTTGAACAGGTTGAGTAGAGAAAATACCAAAATTATTAGAATTCCAGACTCTGAAGCAACAAAATGGGAAAACTGTGCAATAACTTTCTTACCTATTGAAAGTCATACATTTGATCATAAGAGAACGGAACAGCGATTTTGAGTAGGTTGGAATGCACCCAAACCTTTTCTCTCGTTTTGAGGCACACTCTGCCCAGGTAGCCTTCATCAGGGTTCCAGCTCTGAATGACCCTGAGTATCTCCTCCTCAGGCCTGATGGTCCTCTGCAGGAGAGGCTTTCGAGCCTCCCCCCTCTCACCCCTACTCTCCCCCCTCTCCCGGGGCAATGCCACCCTCTCTTCCATCAGGAAGCAAGAAGAGAGGGAGAAGCGAGTGGAGGAGGAGAGGGATGGATGGATCTAGGCGGGAGAGAGATTAAGCATTATATTGTTGCAGTCACTTTTCTGAAATGAATCTCGAAGATCCAGATCATCTTTACCTCTCCCCCCTCAAAAATACATTCCCATAAGAGTTTCAGATACAATGGAGTTGCCCAAATGTGTAGAATGTGGAGGTACAGTATATGGTGAAGTGAGAAGATGCAATGCTCACTCACATTGTGTAGGAGCTGGCTGGCAGTGGTCCTCTCACTCACACCCACCACTATGAAAGGCTCAGGCCCAGGGACTCCATGTACGGTGACCCTGTACTGCACAGCAGCCCTTCGCTCCTCTGTACTGAAGAGCTGGGACACACACACACACAGCATGAGTTTAGGGGTAATGCAAAATCCTGCAGACTAACCGAGTTGCTGTCCAGGACATTAGTAGGAAAGAATCTGCACTACACATTCACTCACTAGACACAGTCCCTATACACTTCACTCAATATACTGTACACTACACACTATACACTCACCCGTGATGCAGGCTGTGAACCTGCTGCTCCACTGTCTTCAGTTCTATGGCTGTAGATGAACAGACTAGAGACTGGCAGGGCCTCGTTGTGCTGATTCCTCAGCTGCACATGTCTGTATCCTGCCACACACACACGTTTGGAAATAATTGCCACTTAGTATTGGGAATAAAATGCTCTCATTTGACAACATTGTAGCTTTTTCTCCCTTCAAGTTTTTTTTTACCCTGCTCTCTCTTTTAAAACAAACTTTATATGGGCATAGCATTTCTACAGTTCTGTGTGAATTCAATTAGCTAATCAAATTTGAAAAGCTCTTTATTTTCGTTTTTTTCTGTAAAGTATAGGAATTATTTCAACACAGACTGTTTTATTGGATAGCGGGAAAAATATTTAGAGAATCCGTTAGCTGAGCCAAAGCTGCCAAGCATAGGCTTGATGTGACAGAGAGACTTCATGTCTGGTCTCAGAGTAATGTGGGAACCAATGTGACAGGACTGGAGTACCAAATGTTCCTGAATGGGAAAGCACAACAGTCTCCAAATGCGTTTTGTGCATCCCTCAAGAATGAATGAAGCAAGCCGATGATTTACAATGAAACGTTTATTTACAAAATGCCTGGTTTAACAAAAAAGTTTGCATCAAATAGAATAACAAAAAAAGAAGGGCCTGCATTAAAAACACAATTAGACACAGGGGCAAGAACATTTAGGCCACAATTTGGTAATGAGTAGTAGTCCCAAGGAGTCACAAGGTGTCAATGAACTCCCAGATCGTGGGTTGTCTGGTCTTCTCGAAAAATAACCCAAGTGACCGATACCAGGCCTTCACTACGCTGTTGGTCTTCCAGATGTCTTGTAGGACAACATCATGGTAGTTACACATTTCTAGAATAATAATATATCAACTTGTTAGACATTTTATTATTTGTCCCATTGTCATCAATGCTATGGCCTAATAATTAATAACACAAAAACAACAACATCAAAAAACAACAAAAAATATCATCTTAGCCTAATATGCCTAGGCTACTGTTTTTAACATTATACCCATGTTCAATACTGGGGCTTTCTCTCCAGTGCCAATCCACGTCTTCTCAAAGTTCTCCAGAAAGGTGGACAGCTCCGGTACCTAAAAGAATGCAGTTTCCTTCAGCTCCTTGAAACACTTCACCACGTCAGCCGGCAGAACAAATGCGAGTGTGTAGAACATCTTGACGAGGTGGGTCGCAGGCTCTTCAGCACTTGGAACGCACAAGAATATGTGCTGCAACAACATGTTTGCTAAAAAATATAAATATAATATTAGATGGCATGTTCAATTCAAGGTGTTTTGCACTATTTTGTAAATGGACACTTTACTAGACTGAAGCAATCATTTAAATGTAGTCCTAGTTTTATTTCATGTGTAGGCCTATGGCAGCACAAATCTGAATATAGACCTACAATAAAACACGTTTAAACAGGCATACAATATAATATAAAAAAAACATTTATAATTAGGCTATATAAATTGTTGGTACATACCTCAGACTTATCCGTCATAACAATATAGGCTGCTGCATAAACCATTGACTCCATCATGCAGGTGGGGTGCATCCTTTCTGTGCATCCTGTGAATGGTGTGTACCTCCTGGCACAAAGATGGGATCTTCTTGAATGATCCATCTGCAAACAAATGCTTGCATGCCCGACAGAATTCTAAGTTGGGTTTTGTTGTGAAGATAAGAAATCTGTCCTGGTCCACTGTCGTGCTGGAAGAAATGGTGTTCACGGCCTTGTTCACGCGTGGTGCTATGATAGAGCTCAGGTATGATTGACCAGGTTGGAGAGGGTTGCCGGTTCAGACAGCGTCGGGTCTCCCCCATCTGTGACTCCCGCCTCAAGGATGACAGGGTCGGGAAGAGTTCTAGGTTCAGCCACGTCGTTACCTGCTGCCATGCCATGGCTCTCAGGGATGCTTTCAGACAGTATCGGCGGCGCCTGCTTCTTCTTTTGCCGGTGATTCTGTAGGTCTACACACTTTTTCACATTGTGTACAGGGTTGTTTCTGACAGACTCAGACAACTGATGACTCCAAAACGCGGTGTCTGCTTTCCTCGGTCTCCAGATTCCTCTTCTTCGAGATACTCAACTCCCATTTACTGTCATGTTCCACACCTGTTGACCTGTCACCGTTCCATCCGGGTCATAGTTGTGTTCTCCTGACACGTTGGATATATTGGTCCCCTAGTCAGTGAAGACCATGGGACGTTGGCACTTGTGAGAATTATTTGATGCACATGCAGTATGAATTGTTTTTTGCAGGCTTTTGTTCCATTTTGTAGATGTAGCCGTCATGTTCGATCCTGCTTTCCGGTATTGAGAGGGTCACTGCTTCAAGTGAATTGAAATTGAAATTGAAAGCTCTACTCGTTTTGGGTGCCGGTACGGATGGATAGGTCAGAGAGTCTGCTCTTTTTCTATCGATTGGTTGAATGACAGTTGAGTAGTAGTAGTAGCTTGTTCTTGGAAGGATAGCTGTTGAGGAAAGGAGTGGCCTATTTGTACAAAAAAATATAATGTTTATACACTGCTCAAAAAAATAAAGGGAACACTTAAACAACACAATGTAACTCCAAGTCAATCACACTTCTGTGAAATCAAACTGTCCACTTAGGAAGCAACACTGATTGACAATAAATTTCACATGCTGTTGTGCAAATGGAATAGACAAAAGGTGGAAATTATAGGCAATTAGCAAGACACCCCCAATAAAGGAGTGATTCTGCAGGTGGTGACCACAGACCACTTCTCAGTTCCTATGCTTCCTGGCTGATGTTTTGGTCACTTTTGAATGCTGGCGGTGCTCTCACTCTAGTGGTAGCATGAGACGGAGTCTACAACCCACACAAGTGGCTCAGGTAGTGCAGCTCATCCAGGATGGCACATCAATGCGAGCTGTGGCAAGAAGGTTTGCTGTGTCTGTCATTGTAGTGTCCAGAGCATGGAGGCGCTACCAGGAGACAGGCCAGTACATCAGGAGACGTGGAGGAGGCCGTAGGAGGGCAACAACCCAGCAGCAGGACCGCTACCTCCGCCTTTGTGCAAGGAGGAGCACTACCAGAGCCCTGCAAAATGACCTCCAGCAGGCCACAAATGTGCATGTGTCAGCATATGGTCTCACAAGGGCTCTGAGGATCTCATCTCGGTACCTAATGGCAGTCAGGCTACCTCTGGCGAGCACATGGAGGGCTGTGCGGCCCCACAAAGAAATGCCACCCCACACCATGACTGACCCACCGCCAAACCGGTCATGCTGGAGGATGTTGCAGGCAGCAGAACGTTCTCCACGGCGTCTCCAGACTCTGTCACGTCTGTCACATGTGCTCATGTGCTCAGTGTGAACCTGCTCTCATCTGTGAAGAGCACAGGGTGCCAGTGGCGAATTTGCCAATCTTGGTGTTCTCTGGCAAATGCCAAACGTCCTGCACGGTGTTGGGCTGTAAGCACAACCCCCACCTGTGGACGTCGAGCCCTCATACCACCCTCGTGGAGTCTGTTTCTGACCGTTTGAGCAGACACATGCACATTTGTGGCCTGCTGGAGGTCATTTTGCAGGGCTCTGGTAGTGCTCCTCCTTGCACAAAGGCGGAGGTAGCGGTCCTGCTGCTGGGTTGTTGCCCTCCTACGGCCTCCTCCACGTCTCCTGATGTACTGGCTTGTCTCCTGGTAGCGCCTCCATGCTCTGGACACTACGCTGACAGACACAGCAAACCTTCTTGCCACAGCTCGCATTGATGTGCCATCCTGGATGAGCTGCACTACCTGAGCCACTTGTGTGGGTTGTAGACTCCGTCTCATGCTACCACTAGAGTGAGAGCACCGCCAGCATTCAAAAGTGACCAAAACATCAGCCAGGAAGCATAGGAACTGAGAAGTGGTCTGTGGTCACCACCTGCAGAATCACTCCTTTATTGGGGGTGTCTTGCTAATTGCCTATAATTTCCACCTTTTGTCTATTCCATTTGCACAACAGCATGTGCAATTTATTGTCAATCAGTGTTGCTTCCTAAGTGGACAGTTTGATTTCACAGAAGTGTGATTGACTTGGAGTTACATTGTGTTGTTTAAGTGTTCCCTTTATTTTTTTGAGCAGTGTATATCAATTTTTTTACCAACTAGGCTATTTGCAAGTCTATTGTTGGACTATCAAGGTCCCTCCAAAACGATGTGTTAATAGCTCTGACAGTTTTTGCAGTTTCTGTGTCTTTGCACAAACAAAAAGGATCATTTCAAACAGAATAGTTTGTGCATGAATTAGACTCATTATAGCAGCATATAGGCCGACATTTGCATTCAACAGTAAGGCCATAAGCCTAAAGTTTGGAATGTCTGGAGTTTTAATCATGACTGCATTTTTCTACACTCATTTGGTAATTAGTATTGTTTTCATCTGAAAGGACTGTAGCTGTACCAAGCTTGGGTCTTCTAGTTTTTAATAAAAAACACAATCTTTGTGTGTGTGTGTGCCTGTGCTTAAAATGAGATTAGTCCATGGAAGATAAGTCAGAGATAAAATTCTGTAACATGTGTGTGTCTCTGTGTGTGTTTTTTCAGAGTGTCTGTGTGTGTGCCTACTGTACCTGTCCTGAGTGCTCTGAGTGGTATGATCCTATGAGCCGTGGTCTGGGAGCTGTTGTGTTCCACCACAGTAAACCGTAGGAAGGCCAGGTCAGCCATGAGTAGGGGGAAGTGGAAGCTCTGGTTCCATATGGGGTTCAGGGGATTACGGTGGATGGGTTTGGTGCGGAAGTGGCACCCGTCTGCCTGCATGCCCATGATGTCTACCTCGATGTAGGGATTGCCTGCTGTGGTCCCTGGGCATACATTCTGACCAGAGATGATCTGGAAGGAATGGAAAGAGACAGAGAGAAGGAGGGAGGGCGGTAGAGAGAGACGGAGACCGAGAGAAAGATGTCAATAAAAAAACTGCATCATATTAACTGAACAAAAAAGGAAACCAGTTGACACTGCTGCTTTCGCAGATCTCTAGCTACTTGTTGTATACTACTGTTATCATGTGATTGTACATTGAGTGGACAAAACATTATGAACACCTGCTCTTTCTATGACATGGACCAGGTGAAAGCTATGGTCCCTTATTGAAGTCACCTGTTAGATCCACTTCAATCAGTGTAGATGAAGGGGTGGAAATAGGTTAAAGAAGGATTTTTAAGCCTTGAGACAATTGAGACATGGATTGTGTATGTGTGCCATTAAGAGCGTGAATCGGCAAAACAAAAGATTGAAGTGCTTTTGAACGGCTTATGGTAGTAGATGCCAGACGCAGCGGTTTGAGTGTGTCAAGAACTGCAAAGCTGCTGGGTATTTCACACTCAACAGTTTCCCATGTGTATCAAGAATGGTCCACCGCCCAAAGGACATCCAGCCAACTTGACACAACTGTGGGAAGCACTGGAGTCAACATAGGCCAGCATTCCTGTTGAAAGTTTTCGACACCTTGTAGAGTCCATGCCCCGACAAATTGTGGCGGTTTTGACGGCAAAAGGGGTTGCAACTTAATATTAGGAAGGTGTTCCTAATGCTTTGTACGCTCAGTATATGTACAGTGCATTCAGATAGTATTCAGACCCCTTGACTTTTTCCACATTTTGCTACATTACAGCCTTCTAAAATGTATTAAATTGTATTTTTCCCCCTCATCAATCTACACACAATAATCCATAACGACAAAGGAAAAACTGAAATATCACATTTACATAAGTATTCAGACCCTTTACTCAGTACTTTGTTGAAGCACCTTTTACAGCCTTGAGTCTTCTTGGGTATGACACTACAAGCTTGGCACATCTGTATTTGGGGAGTTTCTCTGCAGATCCTCTCAAGCGCTGTCAGGTTGGATGGGGAGCGTTGCTGCACAGCTATTTTCAGGTCTCTCCAGAGATGTACGATCGGTTTCAAGTCTGGGCTCTGTCTGGGAAACTCAAGGACATTCAGAGACTTGTCCCGAAGCCACTCCTGCGTTGTGTTGTCTGTGTGCTTAGGGTCATTGTCCTGTTGGAAGGTGAACCTTCACCCCAGTCTGAGGCCCTGAATGCTCTGGAGCAGGTTTTCATCAAGGATCTCTCTGTACTTTTCTCTGTTCATCTTTCCCTCGATCCTGACTAGTCTCCCAGTCCCAGCCGCTAAAAACCATCCCCACAGCATGATGCTGCCACCACCATGTTTCACCATAGGGATGGTGCCAGGTTTCCTCCAGACGTGACGCTTCGAATTCAGACCAAAGAGTTCAATCTTGGGTTTCATCAGACCAGAGAATCTTGTTTCTCATGGTCTGAGAATCTTTAGGTGCCTTTTGGCAAACTCCAAGTTGTCATGTGCCTTTTACTGAGGAGTGGCTTCCATCTGGCCACTCTACCATAAAGGCCTGATTGGTGGAGTGCTGCAGAGATGGTTGTCCTTCTGGATGGTTCTCCCATCTCCACAGAGGAACTCTGGAGCTCTGTCAGAGTGACCATCAGGTTCTTGGTCACCTCCCTGACCAAGGCCCTTCTCCCCCGATTGCTCAGTTTGGCCGGGCAGCAAGCTCTAGGAATAGTCTTGGTGCTTCCAAACTTCTTCCATTTAAGAATGATGGAGGCCACTGTCTTCTTGGGAACCTTCAATGCTGGGGAAATGTTTTGGTACCCTTCCCCAGATCTGTGCCTCGACACAATCCTGTCTCGGAGCTCTACGGACAATTCCTTTGACCTCATGGCTTGGTTTTTGCTCTGTGGACCTTATATAGACAAGTGTGTACCTTTCCAAATCATGTCCAATCAATTGAGTTTGACACAGGTGGACTCCAATCAAGTTGTAAAAACATCTCAAGGATGATCAATGGAAACAGGATCCACCTGAGCTCAATTCGAGTCTCATCGCAAAGGGTCTGAATACTTATGTAAATAAGGTATTTCTGTTTTTTATTTTTAATACATTTGCAAAAATGTCTAAAAACCTGTTTCGCTTTTTCATTATGAGGTATTGTGTGTAGATTGATGAGGGGGGAAAAAACAATTCAATCCATTTTAGAATAAGGCTGTAACGTAAACAAAATGTGTAAAAAGTCAAGAGGTCTGAACACTTTCTGAATGCACTGTATACATCCAACTATTACTGCTATATACTCACAGTGAGAGAGAACAAGGCGGGGCTCATGCCCTCTGGGTCTCTGTCAAGGGGGCAGAAATGTCTGTAGAGTGGGCAGCTGGCATCCCACAGGACCGGGGGCTTCAGTACATACCCACAACCCCCGTTAGGCTCAAACATTGCCGCGTTCAGCTGCAGGGGCAGGTCTGTCAGGGAAGGAGAGAGAGAGAGAGAGAGAGAGAGAAATATGGTCACTTTCAGAAAGACTCAAAAAGAGGTTTGTGCTCCAAAAACTAGAATTTCAGACAGACGATGTCATTTTCAAGAAGAATGTTGTCGACTTGTGCTCCATTCAATTGGCTTCCCTGATTCAACTTCTGAAATAGTGAATTTGCCAAACCCCTTGTCCCTTTGTACTTTCAACTGAATGCAGACAGCGCCAACTCATTCTGTCAGTAGGTCTAACATGGTTTGCTAGAATGAAGCTAGCCAAATTAATTTCCCACTTTAGGCATAATAAAGCAAACTTGATTTAGTTGACGACTCCTAGCGTCTAGCTCACCATCGGTCTGGTAGTTGAGAGCGACCAGCTGTATTCCATGCAGCCAGAAGAGTAGGGGACTGGGGTTGGTGGAGTCGATACGTGTGGCTGCCGGGTAGGTCCGCAGGAGCTGGGCGCTGGTGTGTTGGATCAGCTTCCGGGAGTAGCGGCGACACAGGCGCTTGGCAGCGTTCTCATTGACTGAGGAGACGTGATAGCATTTTGGGGTGCGGATGAGGGAGCTGAGGGAGGCATTACAGGTGTAGGGAGGGGAGGTGGGTGATTCTTCCCAGTTGGGACGGGGGCCCTCTGATGCTGCTCCTTCAGATTTAGGGGAAAGGGTTATGAGAGACGTGTATTAGAGGTATGCGTTTGTGTGTGTGTGTGTGAGACACACTGACCGCAAAGGGTTTAACTTTCAAGTATATCCAAAAGATGTCTAGCCTGTCTAGGAAATAGTAGCAGACCCTTAGCCTTGAGTTAGAACTCTGTGAGTATTGGGCCCATCTGGGTCACAGATAGATAGTCATGGGGCAGAGAAGAGTAGCCTACCTCGCCCTGGGGTGCGCATCACTGTCGATGGGTCCCCTGGAAAACCTTTCCCTGGGGGATTCCCAAAGATGGACCTCCTGCCCTTTCCTCTAGAAGAAATAACTTCTTTTCTCTCTTTTCTCTCCCTGGGAGTCTCAGATGGAGTAGGGGTGGATAGACCTGGGACACACACACACAGAAGTCATCCAAATGTGAAAAGAAAAGTAAGACAAATGCTTCAGAGATATTATATAGGCCTATACCTACAATTATATCAAAAGACTGGAAACAAACCTATTTACAAGAATTGTATAGTTTGTTTACAGAAGAGGATGTAATGTAAGGAACTACCTGGGAATTTGACAGCTTGACAGTAGATCACCAAATCTGAGAGCTCCTGGGCTATCTGGCGTCCTTCCTTCTTGCTTTGAGGCAGCTTGAATTCTTCCTCCAACTCCTTGCCAAATACCTGTGTGTGTGTGTGTGTGTGTGTGTGTGTGTGTGTGTGTGTGTGTGTGTGTGTGTGTGTGTGTGTGTGTGTGTGTGTGTGTGTGTGTGTGTGTGTGTGTGTGTGTGTGTGTGTGTGTGTATAAAAATACAAAAGAGACAACTATTTCAGACAAATACCAATAATATCCATCCATGTCAAATATGTGTTTTTAAATGTTTAACCCCATGTTTCATGCTGTGATGAATCAAACATTAAGGTACAAACTGGTTATTTAGCTTTTTTGTTTCTGGATTTACTGGATCCAACCTAATGTGACGAATGGAGATAGAGGACAAACTCACCTTTCCTTTGTTGTGAGTTGCACTCTCACATTTCTTCATCTTCTTGGGGACTTCGTCACTGTGTTCGGTCTGTAACTTCTCCCCTGATGAAGACTTTCCCTCCGGTCTATCCTCCAAGATATTATCTGTATCAACGTAGACATTCCCAGCCAAATACATTATTATTGCAGTCTAAACAAAAACACGCACTCATTCAGTATAATCTAATTTGATGTTTTCGGTGACAAAGAACTATGTAACATTCAAACCTTTGGCCCAAAACTATTGGCTTTCAAGCAATCTCTTGTCTTTGACCCACTTGGTAATCAAATTGAGTGTCAGTGGATACTCATTTAGTAGATAAGAATCTTTTGAATATCACAACCCCCTTGTGCAATGGACACAGTCACAGCCAGTGTACCAGAGCACTGCACAAATCTATTCAGCAACAGGACAACAAGCATGCGGTGGGTTTAGCTCATCTTAAGTGATTCATTTGATTACTTGTATTACCTTCTGGGACATAAGAAGCAGGAGATAAAGTGGGGACGTCAGCTGCAGAGGAAGAGTGAGTAGGGGGTCACAGGATGAGTAGAAGAATTGGGATAATTAAAAGTATGCTGTCTGAGGGTATTATGAGGGTGTTACGACCCAAATGGCTTGACTATAAACTGGCAGACACTGGGATGCTATTGATGGTGTGATCATACCATCAGATAGTGATTCGTACTCATAGTCGTATTCATCCTCATACTCTTCTTCATCTTCTTCCTCATTGTTGATGGTTGGGAAGGGAGGAGGCATCACACTACTGGCCTGAGCATGCATCTGTGCCAACTGGTGAGCCTGTATCAGGAAGATTTATTTAGGACAATCTTAGTTCATTCTAATTACGTATCAGTGTACCATCATTTTAGGTACATACAGTACAGCACATTATATAGATAAAGGACTGGATCAGTAACTGTTAAGAACTTTTGTTTAGTGTGTTCATTATCAGTGGCCTTGCTTTCTGTTTGAGGATGTCCACCGGCGTCTGGTGAGCTTTCAGCTTCTTGTTCTTGAGGAGGATTTTCCCCCTCAGTTGCCATGGTGATGGCAACAGCGGGTCATCCGAGAAATCACTCTCAAACAGGAACTTTGTCACCAGCTTATCCCCAAACACAGTCTGTTGAAGGACAACACACAAACACACCATCAGAGTATTAATCTGTTTATGGAAGGGAAGACGGATCAATTATGATTGACTTATTAAAGGCAATGTATATGTTCCTGTTCACTAACTCTATACCTAACCCCACCCCCTCTAACCCTAACCTTACCCCCTCTAACACTAACCTCACCCCCTCTAACCTTAACCTCACCCCCTCTAACCCTAACCTCACCCCCTCTAACCCTAACCTTACCCCCTCTAACCCTAACCTTACCCCCTCCAACCCTCACCCCCTCTAACCCTAACATTACCCCCTCTAACCCTAACCTTACCCCCTCTAACCCTAACCTCACCCCCTCTAACCCTAACCGTATCCCCTCTAACCCTAACCTCACCCCCTCTAACCCTAACCTTACCCCCTCTAACCCTAACCTTACCCTCTCCAACCCTCACCCCCTCTAACCCTAACCTTACCCCCTCTAGCCCTAACCTCACCCCCTCTAACCCTAACCTCACCCCATCTAACCCTAACCTCACCCCCTCTAACCCTAACCCCCCTAACCCTAACCTCACCCCCCCTAACCCTAACCCTAACCCTAACCCCACCCCCTCTAACCCTAACCTGACCCCCTCTAACCCTAACCCCACCCCCTCTAACCCTCACCCCCTCTAACCCTAACCTCACCCCCTCTAACCCTAACCCCACCCCCTCTAACCCTAACCTCAGCCCCTCTAACCCTAACATCACCCCCTCTAACCCTAACCTTCATTTATTTTTTATCTACCGCCTGAATATCCACTTTCTTGAGTAAAACACCAACAAGCATGAGAGCCCATTTAACATCTCAACATTTCAACAATGAACTGGACAGAATAGTAAGTAGGCCTACTCACCTTGAAGATGTTGGCCATCTTGCGTTGCTGCGGCAGGGAGCAGTGATTCTCTATGGACAGCATCACAGGCAGGTCAGAGGTCACGAAGGCTGATCGGTTCACTGCTTCCACCACATCCTGCAGGAATGGGAGGAGGAACTGGATTACATGTGCGTCAGGTAGCCTAGCGGTTAGAGAGGCGAGCCAACAACTGGTGGGTTGCCAGTTTGAATCCCGGTTCTGACAGGAAAAATCTGGCGGGAAGTGAGCTGGCAACCCAAAATGTTGCTGCTATCAAATCCTAGATGCTGTTGTGCCCTTGAGCAAGGCACTTAACCCCCCACAACAACAGCCTCCCAGGTGCCCAGTGTGGCACCCTGCACCTCTCCAAAACGGGTCTATGTATGTGTGTGTCTTTCGGAGGGGTTGGGTTATAAGCGAAAATTTCGGTTGGACCTTGTGTGCAATTGCCCAATAAAGTGATCTTATCTTTTTGAGTTCAACTCAGCTCAAACCTGCTCAAACCAACTCAACTCTGTTCAATTCAACCCAACTGAATTCAACCCAGATCAACTCAACTTACCCAACCCAATTCAACTCAGCTCAATTCAACTCAACACACCTTGAAGGGTATGCGGGTAGTGAGGGTATGTCCATGATAGATGATTGGCATGCCATCGTCTCCATCCCAACAGTCCAGTTCAACACTCCTGCATCCCTGCAGGAGCACCTGAGACAACAAGAAAACAAACAAACAATAATGTAGCGACCTTAGCATCACACCTAGAGACCTCTATTGCTTGGATCAAGAAGGTTTGGATCTCTTGATGTAATTGGATAAGACGCAAGGACTCAGGCTCAAGCCCTGGTAGGGCTTCCCTCCAAATTAGCTACAGGAAAGAGGCTTTTCACTTACAGTTTATCAGCTTAACAGCTGTATTGCTGTAAACTCAATCGGTTTGAGTAAATAACATTACATGGAGTATTATCCCCATCATGGTAATACCGAGTGTTCTGATTCTCACCTGGCTGTACAGCTCCACAGATGACTCTCCCTTGAGTTGGTGGGCAGTCAGGTAGGTGTTGTGTGATGTAGCGATGTAGTAGTAAGACAGAGGGTACTGGAGCTCTAACACATTCAGCTGAGACTCCTCCAGTTTGGAAGCAGAGTTGTCCTTGTCCATCAGATACCTTATAGCAGGGGAAAGCAAACCTAGGTTATTTCTGAATTGTGGTTCTTTTTGGCTCAGTTTGTAAGAGCATGGTGCTAGTAATGTCATGGTCATGGGTTCAATTCCCGCAGGGATCACAAACGCATACTAAAAATACTGACCGTGCAAATCCCTCAAAGGACATCCAGCCAATCTGACGCAAACTGGCAGACGGTTCAAATTTCTGGAATACACAACACATGTCTCTTTCACTAATTCAGTGGAAGATTGTCTGACAAAAGACAAAGTAGAAAGTATACACACACACATGCATAGACACCGACAATGACACACACACACACACACACACACACACACATACACACACACACACCTGGATGATTCTTAGGACTTCATCATGCGAGTGGTTCTCTCCCTGACAATTGACCAGGAAGTCATTGAGGTGCATGATGGTCATGCCCAGAGCTCCCAGCGAGACACTCTCCACGCCAGTACTGTTTGTCACAATGCTAGCTGCAGCTATGGCATCTGAAATATGCTTCTGATTGTCTGACATGTGTCGCTTAATCCGGATGGAAAGGCCAAGATCCAGGCTGTTACGTGTCAGAAGGTCTAGTATGGGGGAAAATACAAATACATATTTATAGACTTGACTTCAAAGCAAATATGAGTAGCTGAGTATGTTAGGGCACTTTAAGGGCTTTTCACACTGCACATTTTCTGAGCTTCCTGTGAGTTTGTAGTTTGAAGACTGTTATTTCTAGCCTGCTGTTATTTCTAGCCCGACCCCAGATCTGTTGTTGCTTTTCTCACCAACGCCAGTGGTCCGTAGCAAGCCAAACATTACTATACAACACATACAGATCTGGGACCAGGCTACATTACTCCTTTAGAATCTAAATGGAATTGACCCCAACTGGGCAGGTAACTCACCCAGGTCTGGCTGCAGTTCTGTGACTGTGTCGTCGATGCTGAGGTGAGTGTAGAGAGGAGACTCAGAGGCAGACTGACCACAGGGCACAGCATGGGCATCAAACACATCTTTCAGGTCCTTACGACTCCGGATACTACACAACAACATGGGAACATAATATGTAGGCCCCAATTCACTCAATTGTAGGTCATGCTAGTGAGCAAATCAAACACACTACTGAAAGCCCTATCTGGAAAGCCACAATCTGCCATTGATTAAATACTGGCTATATTTTACACTGGCAAATACACTGGGAAAATCATAAGGAATGTACCTTTTATCAACAGTTAATTTATTACACAATTTACAGCATAGATAGATACATGTTGAGTTAGAGCAGATTACCTGAAGGACTTAAAGAGCTCAATAAACTCAGTAAAGCTCATGGTGCCATCTGATACCATGAGGTTCTGGAAGCTCTTTGATTGGCTCTTACCCCGGCTAGGTAGTGTCTGATTGGGCCTATTACTGAAGCGAGAAGCCAATGAAAATACACATTAAAAGAGATGTTATGTGTACCGAATTCCAGCACAAACATCATCACACACAAATGAATGAAACATTAAGCATATACACACTCACACACTTAAGCAATAAGGCATGAGGGGGTGTGAAATATGGCCAATATATCACGCCTAAGGGCTGTTCTTACCCACGGCGCAACGTGGAGTGCCTGGACACAGCCCTTAGCCGTGGTATATTGGCCATATACCACAAACCCCAGAGGTGCCTTATTGCTATTATAAACTGGTTACAAACGTAATTAGAGCAGTAAAAATAAATGCTTTGTCATACCCGTGCTATATACCACGGCTGTCAGCCAATCAGCATTCAGGGCTCAAACCACCCAGTTTATAATGAAGAATATACCCCACTTTGTAGCATATTACCCCGGTTGAGCCTTCTGATTGGAGGCTGAGGATGAGGAGGAGATGGAGGAGGAAGATGTGCTAATGACCATGGATCTACTGCTGGAGGGGGAGAGAGGCCCTGGGAAACCATAGGAGCTGTTGTCATCTTGGTCTTGGTCTTGATCCATGTTGTCTGTTGGGTCCGGTGCACTCCGCACTAAGATATCCCAACCACTCTTCACCTTATGTGAAACCATCTCATCATCTGTGGCATCCCCACTGTCCCCCTATCACCACACACACACACACAAACACACACACAAACTATTTAGTTCTTTTATTGAAACTGACTCAACATGCTCTTCCAACCCAGCACCAGGAATTTGTGCAGGAGTTCTCTAATCTCTACTGAAAATGTGTTTTCTCACCCTAGTCATAGCCTTCTTTTTCTTTTTATTAGAGCTACCAGTCTTCTGATTGGAGGTCACAGTGAGATGGCTGCTCTTCTGAGCTCCAGACTTCTCCATGCTACCAGCACCCACACTCCATCTCCTGCCTCCAAACAGCTCGATGGCCTGGGCTAGTGTCGGACCCTCGTACCTGCCATCCTCCTAGAAGACAGAGGAACACTGTTGAAGTGCTCGAGTCCAGGACTCACTCGTGTCACGATTTTCATGACTGGTGACACCATTAGTGTCACCTGTAGTGACTCTGACTCAGACTGGAACACTATGGAATTGGGACTTAACTCTGACCTGAGGTTTAGTAACTTGACTCCATCACTACATCACAGTCCCTCACCTGATAGAGGTTGATGTACTTCCTACGGAGCCACTGCAGCCTTTGATCAGGGAACCTCCTCAACCTCCTGTGAGCAGCTAACAGGGCCTGCAGCCCAGAATACACCATCCTAGCTGTGTTTCTGGGGGCCACAAAGTGTAATAACCTGTTGTCTGTTGTATGGAGCCCATAGAGCAGAGTCACCCCACACTCCTCCAGGCTCAACCCACATGAGAGCTTGTTCTGCAGGCATACCGCCTGAATGTCAGCCCCTGGATGGCCCATGAAGACAGCTTTAGCCACGGAGAGATCCAGGAATCCATCCGCCAGGCCTTTCAGTATGGACTGCCCGCAGTACTGAGGCCTGCAGTGTGGGAGGGTCTGACCACCAGCCCCTGACCCGGTGGGGCTCCGAAGTTTGGATGAGTCAGGGACAGGGCTAGAACCAGGAAGGCCCCCACCGCCACTGTGGAGCTTGGCCCAGGTGAGGACACAATTGTCAGGTTGGAGTCTGAGCAGGCAGCGGGCAGTGAGGTGGGAGTCCTGATCGTAATGGATCACAGTAGCGCCCTGCTGGAGGAAGTGCTGCACGTGGGGGTGGAGGGTAAGGATGTACCAGGGGATGAGCTCCGTACCATGGGCAAAGGCCTTCTGAGTCCTCTCACCACTACCCTGGAGGTCTGGGTCTTTGCCCTGTGATAGGTCAGATGGGTCACTCGCAGAGTCGGAGAGATCGCCCACGGTGAACCTGACCAATTACGGAGAAGAGGGTTTTCAGGAGAGGAAAATTACCCCCAAAAACATTCAAATGAATGCAGATTATATACAATTAGACACCAACACAAATATTTCTAAAGAAGCTAAATGCAAAACAAATGATAATGCATTGACAATTATATTTAACACAATTAAATATTGAAATGAGGAGCCAACTTCACCTAGCTTGTATCAGATAGCAGATCAACATATCGTATGGTGTTGTGGTACCAGTGTTTCCAAATTTTATTGACACTCTCTAGCACAATCAAAGCCAAAATCCAGCACAATCCACTAAAAAGTTAGGTGCTTCCATTGTGAACACTTACTGGTTGCGGTAGCCGTCCATGAAGGAGTTTTTACGTGAACCAGGGATGCTCCCATCACCAGCCCCTCCGGACTCCTCCCCATCCTCAGACTCCATACTGCGGTTGCAGCTACGGATGGTCTGTAGGATGTTATTGACGGTTCCTTCCTTCTCTGGTTGGTTGAGCCCATCTGGCCCCGCCCGTTGCAGGAAGTTGTCCTGTCCGTTGTAGTCAGAGAGAAACTATGGAAAGAAGACATGGTGGCGTTTAAGATGGGAACAGTTACTAAAGTATATTCATGATGAGTCGGGTTGTGTGGAGATTCACTTTTGGCCTAAAGGGATGGACTTTGATAAGAAAAGGTCTAATGCACTTGATATTTAGATAGAACTCACTAAGGCCTTAATTGGTCCACACACACGCAAACAGTTGTGAAGAAGGCATGACAGCGCCTCTTCCCCCTCAGGAGGTTGAAAGGATTTGGCATGGGCCCTCAAATGCTCAAAAAGTTCTACAGCTGCACCATCGAGAGTATCTTGACTGGCTGCATCACTGCTTGGTATGGAAACTGCCGTCCTTGATTACATGGCGCTACAGCGAGTGGTGTGGACAGCCCAGTACATCTCTGGGGCCCAGCTCCCTGGACCTCTATATCAGGCGGTTTGAAAGGAAATTGTTCAAGACTCCAGCCACCAAAGCCATAGACTGTTCTCTCTGCTTCCGCACGGCAAGCAGTACCGGAGCAACAAGTTTGACACCAACAGTCTCCTGAACAGCTTCTATTCCCAAGCCATAACACTGCTAAATAGCTAACATTTATTTTCCCACTGACTATGCACACTCGCACACCCACTCTATCCACACTTTACACACTCACTCACACATACACGCACACGCACACACACACACATTTAATTTGCTCACACACACATAACACGCACACACATTCATACTGACTCCACAGACAAGCGCACACACTCACATACAACCATCACACACGCTGCTGCTACTCTGTCTATAATATATCCTGATGCCTAGTCACCTTATCCCTACACATATCTACCCCTATACCACTCCAGTATCCCTGCACATTGTAAATATGGTATTGGCACTGACCCTGTATATAGCTTCTTACTTTCTCATGCTCTTCTTACTTCTATTTCTTGTGTTTTTGTTCTACTTTACTTTTTTTGATAGTACTAAAAATATTGATTACTGCATTGTTGGGGAAGAGTTTGCAAGAAAGGCATTTCACTATACTTGGGCACGTGACAATACAATTTGAAACATTAAACTTGTTATTTAAATGTCTTGTAAGGAATATCACAGAAGGAAGTATGGGAAACAACAGGTGAAAACAGGTGCAGTGATGTCAATGCTCTAACTTGATCCTAGATATGTTTTTACTGTCTTGACAACTCCTATGGCCATTGTCATAACCCCCAAACAGATCTGGGACCAGGCAAAAAATGTATCATTCCTCACCTCCACAGAGTCCTGTGAGCTGAGGCGTGGTCTGAGGCTGATCAGGCTAGCTGCTCCATCCAGGGCCTCCCCTAGCTCTCTCAGAAAGACCCCACAGAAGGGCACTACCCTGCAGCCCGGGATGTGGAGTGCACGCGAGACCACCTTCCTGTACTCTGCAGACGTCTCGTGGTGCGCCATGGCATCCTTCAGAGCACGCATGGTCTCGATGTTCGACTGGTCCATGAACTGCCACATCTTAAGCACCTTGCGAGACCTGAAGGGTAGGATGGGGGAGATGCTGAGTGTTAATAGAGAGATGTAGAGTGTTCCCTTGAATAATTGGTTCTATCCTTGTTTCTACCTGAGTCCAGCCAGGAACTCCATGACGGTGTTATAGTTTCCCATGTTCCAACAGCACCTGGCCACATGGACCAGACATGAGAACACCTCTCTCTTCTCCTCCATAGAACCGGCTGTCATAATCATCCACGTCACCCAGGAGCTCACCTGGAAAATACAGTAACTGTAAGTGTAACAAACTGGGTGTGAATCCTGGGTTACCTTTGTGTAACAGGACTGTGTTAGCCTATTGAGCTAAAGCCAAGGCATTAGCTCTGGAAGCCAACACAAGTCTTCAGGGGCCTCATTTAAAACCGTTGCATAAATTTCACACTCAATTTCTGTATGCGCCATTTCTGAAAAGTCTGTGCACATACTATACATACAGTTGAAGTCGGAAGTTTACATACACTTAGATTGGAGTCATTAAAACTTGTTTTTCAACCACTACACAAATTTCTTGTTAACAAACTATAGTTTTGGCAAGTCGGTTAGGACATCTACTTTGTGCATGACACAAGTAAATTTTCCAACAATTGTTTACAGACAGATTATTTAACTTATAATTCACTGTATCACAATTCCAGTAGGTCATAAGTTTACATACATTAAATTGACTGTGCCTTTAAACAGCTTAGAAAATTCCAGAAAATGATGTCATGGCTTTAAAAGCTTCTGATAGGCTAATTGACAACATTTGAGTCAATTGGAGGTGTACCTGTGGATGTATTTCAAGGCCTACCTTCAAACGCAGTGCCTCTTTGCTTGACATCATGGGAAAATCAAAATAAATCAGCCAAGACCTAAGAAAAAAAATTGTAGACCTCCACAAGTCTGGTTCATCCTTGGGAGCAATTTCCAAACGCCTGAAGGTACCACGTTCAACTGTACAAACAATAGTATGCAAGTATAAACACCATGGGACCATGCAACCGTCATACCGCTCAGGAAGGAGACGCGTTCTGTCTACTAAAGATGAACGTACTTTGGTGCGAAAAGTGCAAATCAACAGTAAAGGACCTTGTGAAGATGCTGGAGGAAACAGGTACAAAAGTATCTATATCCACAGTAAAGTGAGTCCTATATCGACATAACCTGAAAGGCCATACAGCAAGGAAGAAGCCACTGCTCCAAAACCACCATAAAAAGACAGACTACGGTTTGCAACTGCAGATGGGGACAAAGATCGTACTTTTTGGAGGAATGTCCAAAAATAGAACTGTTTGGCCATAATGACCATCGTTATGTTTGGAGGAAAAAGGGGGAGGCTTGCAAGCCGAAGAACACCATCCCAACCGTGAAGCACGGGTGTGGCAGCATCATGTTGTGGGGGTGCTTTGTTGCAGGAGGGACTGGTGCATTTCACAAAATAGATGGCATCATGAGGCAGGGAAATGATGTGGATATAATTGAAGCAACATCTCAAGACATCAGTCAGGAAGTTAAAGCTTGGTCGCAAATGGGTCTTCCAAATGGACAATGACCCCAAGCATTGTGGCAAAATGGCTTAAGGACAACAAAGTCAAGGTATTAGAGTGGCCATCACAAAGCCCTGACCTCAATCCAATAGAAAATGTGTGGGCAGAACTGAAAACACATGTGTGAGCACGGAGGCCTACAAACCTGACTCAGTTACACCAGCTCTGTCAGGAGGAATGGGCCAAAATTCACCCAACTTATTGTGGGAAGCTTGTGGAAGGCTACCCGAAATGTTTGACCCAAGTTAAACCATTTTTAGGCAATGCTACCAAATACTAATTGAGTGCATGTAAACTTCTGACCCACTGGGAATGTGATGAAAGAAATAAAAGCTGAAATAAATCATTCTCTCTACTATTATTCTGACATTTCACATTCTTAAAATAAGGTGGTGATCCTAACTGACCTAAGACAGGGAATTTTTACTAAGATTAAATGTCAGGAATTGTGAAAAACTGAGTTTAAACGTATTTGGCTAAGGTGTATGTAAACTTCTGACTTCAACTGTACATAAGCCTACTTCAATGTAAAATATCAGCTACTAATTTCAACTGTACTGTACAGCACTGCCTATGATATTGCAAAACTTGAAATACATATAGACTATCTATATACTAGGCTATTAGGTCCAAGTAGTGTCGATCATTGTCACGGATGGGCTATTGCAGCAGATGACCACACCAAGTTCCACTCCTGTCAGCTAAAAACAAGAAGATGCGGCTCCAGTGGGCCAACACTGGACAATTAAGGAGTGGAAAAACATTGCCTGGTCCGACAAATCCCGGATCCTGTTGAGTGATGCTGATGGCAGAGTCAGGATTTGACGTAAGCAGCATGAGTCCATGGACCCATCATGCCTGCTGTAAACGGTACAGGCTGGTAGGAATATACCACCGTCCAATTTGCAGAAACTGCGTGATGCCATCGCGTCAGCATGGACCAACATCCCTGTGGAATATTTCAGACTTGTCGAATCCATGCCCTGAAGAATTCAGGCTGTTCTGGAGGCAAAGCGCTGTCCGACCCAGTACTAGATGGGTGTACCTACTGGCCGGTGAGTGTGTTCTGCAATGATTATGAAAATAAAATAAGTAGGAAAAGATTCTTGTGTCTAATTATACGTTTTATTTTATACCCCTTTTTTCTCCCCAATTTGAATCTTGTCTCATCGCTGCAACTCCCCAACGGGCTCGGGAGTCATGTCTTGCATCCCCCGAAACACGACCCGCCAAACCACGCTTCTTAACACTCGCCCGCTTAACCCAGAAGCCAGCTGCACCAATGTGTCGGAGGAAATACCATTCAACTGAAATCCGGGGTCAGCCTGCAGGCACCCGGCCCACCACAAGGAGTCGCTAGAGCACGATGAGCCAAGTAAAGCCCCACCGGCCAAACCCTCCCCTAACCTGGACAACACTGGGCCATGTACATTAAACCACTGCACCCTAATTATAAGATTTCTATGTCTAATTATTTTAGATTCTAAAAATAAAACAGATTTTCGCTCTTCTCAATAATGGTTGCATTGTTAATATGTTTTCCTGTTTTTAGTTTTTTATGAATAAGCTTTTCATCCTATTCTCCATTTGCACAAATATTACTTACCAGCTTGCAGTACAATATTTCAACAACTAACAGATGTGAGCACATCTGTATGCATGGTCTAAAGTTTGCGAGGAGGTGAGCACATTCTCACTTCAAGTTAAATTTGTACAAATGCCCACTTTTGCGTGACAACTTGTGCATGCACATTTTAGGGGACATTTTGTACGTGTGCACGGTTTATAAATGAGGCTCCTGGTCTCAGGCACAGTTACTCTGAAGGTGGACCAACGATGCCCCATGCTGAGACACATAGCAGGTTAGTTCCCAGCTAGCACATTTGGTTCCTTTGAAGTTGTGGGAACGTACGTTTTTGGTTTCCCATTGGTTCTGGGAATGAAGCCATAAGTTTCCTGACCTGTAAAACTGAGTTTGAGTTTGTTCTGGGAACGTCAGTGTTTAAGGTGAAGGGAGGTTCTGAGAACATTTTACTATGGTTCCCTGAAAGTCTTCCTGGGAGGTTTTATTCATATTCTGAGAACGGTTTATGATTGTTGTTTTTTATCATGTTCTGCTATATATTACACTGCTAGCTTAGGTTAATGGTTTTGAACTCCAAGCACAGATATTTATTTTTTTTACATTTATTTAACCTTTATTTAACTAGGCAAGTCAGTTAAGAACAAATTCTTATTTACAATGATGGCCTACTTAAAGGCAAAAGGCCTCCTGCAGGGATGGGGGCTGGGATTAAAAATAAAATAAAAATATAGGACAAAACACACATCACGACGAGAGAGACAACACAACATTACATAAAGAGAGACCTAAGAGGATAACATAGCATGGCAGCAACACATGACAACACAGCATGGTAGCAACACAACATGACAACAACATGGTAGCAACACAACATGGCAGCATCACAACATGGTAGCAGCACAAAACAGGGTACAAACATTATTGGGCACAGACAACAGCACAAAGGGCAAGAAGGTAGAGACAACAATACATCACACACAACAATACATCATAGGACACATGGATATTAATTTGCTTAGGCCAACAAACCTGAACACACTTAGCAAGATAGAGGATAGAGAGAGTGTATATGGTGAGAACGGAATGTATATGTTTGTAAATAATATTCTTAGAAAGTTCTTTGAACATTTATTGTGGTTTTTATTGAATAAGTTGTCCTCGATAGGCCTGAGCTCTGACGCCTGTGTCACGGATCCCACTGGAACTTTCATTGCGCACACCTGGCCCCTATTCCCACTGATTGTATTTGTATATATGTGCCCTTTGTTCACCATGGTGGGGTCGATTATTGTTACAATGTCCGTTGGTGCGTGTGAGTATGTGCTGTGTGTTGTGGATTGCGCAGATGATTACGGGTCTCGTCCCGTGTGTTAATCATTGTGCGCGTGTCTTATTTACTCAAGGTACTCCTCGCTCTTTTGTTTGGGTTTCAACCCTGTGTTTTTGTTACGTGTCTGTTTGGTCTTCGTCCCCGTGCCTTTACACGACACGCCGTAATTTGGAGCTTAATATTACGATAGAATATTAGAATATTACGCATTCCTGCGCCTGTCTCCTGATCCTTCATACCAACGTGACAGCCTGTTCATGGTTTCACGATTATCTTAGTGACAGAACTCAGGCCATCGTGATTGATAGGGTTAAGTCTGAATTTCTTGAATTACCACAGGGGTCATGCCACATGGGTCAATTTTGGGACCTGTTCTCTTCACTACTTATATAAAATCCAATGGGCAATCTGTAAAAAAGTAAACTCAATCTATTTACGGATTATATTATTATGTATGTTATTGCCCCGACTGTTGATCTGTCAGTGTCAAAACTACAGTCAGATTGAATAGCTATGCAGAAATCCCTTGATAATTTAAAACTTGTGCTTAATTCAGGCAAAACGAAATACATGTTATTTTTACACTCTCGTAAGAATGTTTCAGATGAACTACATGTTCACTCATTAGATGGTTCTCCAATCAAACGTGTTCCCGTATATAAATACTTAGGTATATGGATTTGACTTTTAAAAAACATATAAATGAGCTGGTTAAGAAGCTTAGATTGAAAGTAGGCATTTTCTACAGAAACAAATCGTGCCTTTCTCTAAGCAGTGCGAAGCAGATTATTCAGTCAACCTTTTTATCTGTTCTTGATTATAGTTATATCATTTATCAATGTGGAGCTGCTACTGCTACTGCTCTTAAACCTTTGTATGCAATCTACCATAATGCCCTTCATTTTGTTACAGGTGACAGTTCTGATACTCATCACTGCATCCTGTATCAGAAGGTCGGCTGGACTTCACTAAAGACCATAGATTTCTACATTACTAGCTTTTTGTTGCCCTTCTTCATAAACTTCCGTCTTATCTAACTTTGCTGATGGAGTATAGACACCTGAGTTACCTAACCCATTCACAGGATTGGTTAACTCTTGAGGTTCCTACAGTAGGGTCTCCACCAAGCTAGGTAAATCTGCTTTAAGTTTTAATGCACCGTATTGCTGAGTTATGTCTCTCTCACCTCATTGAATCTTGTGACCAGGTCCTCTACAGCATTGTGGGGCCGTCTGCAGCCAGCCATAAGATGGGGTTGTACAGGTTGATGTGCCTGCCCCTGGGGCTGTGGCTGATCAGGGCCCCCCAGGTCGAGGGTGAGGAAACAGAGGTAGTCCAGGGGTAAGATCCGGCTGTATAGATGCAGCTCCTGCTCCATGAGGACGTAGGCCATCTCCTCCGGGAAACTGACCAGGGGACAGAGGTCAGACAGCTCCTTGTTGACCTCCGTCAGCGGAGCTGCCGGCACCACGCTGGACCCCGCCATGGGGGAGTGCAGCTGGCGCTCTGAGGGGGAGGGAGGAAATAGGGAGGGAGAAGGAGGGAGGGGAGGGTGAGTCAAGAGGGAGTTAAGACAGGAGGAACATACTGTAGATTGTTTCTGAATTCCAATGTGTCCCCTAGCCCCTACTCATAGACACTTCCTCTAGAACTGAATGGATCAGATAAGTGTATGCAAAATGGCTATAGCTCTATCCTTCTCTCTGATAAGTCAGGTAGTATTTTAACCACATTTGATTAATATACATGTCATTTAATTTATTATGTAAGCTGACTTGATTCAATGCTTAATCAACTTGAATTTCATAAGATTCATATTGGTTATGGGACCTTTCAGGACAGCCCAGCCCAAGGGACTTGTGGTGATACAGGGAGGAGAGTCGTTGTCTCCCCTGTTGCCGATGGACAGAACCACTTCCAGGAGGGTCCCTGAAATGTAGGTAGAAACGTCAGTCCTCTGTAGGGTTGCGCGGTAGCTAGACGCCCCTCCTCCTCCTGGCCATGGCAATGTGGCCCTCCTACGACACAGATCCCTCCTCTCGGCAGACGTCAGCAGCTTCCTGGAAGAAAGGAGTAGCTCTCCGGATCTGGCCACCCTTACTTCAGCACTCAGAGCATGGCATGCCTGGGAAGACAGAGGAAGATAGTTGTGTTCAGCAAGGCAAAACGTTTTGCTACGGAAAACAATTATCTTCGTTGTCATTGGACAAGTTCAGATAGTAGTCCCTAAATGTTAAAAACTTTTCTCCCTACTGAACACAACCCAGGGATGTCATCACCTAATCACACCCATAAAAGACATACAGTAGCCTTTCTCATAAAATGTGCTATTATAACACTGTGTGTGGGCCAATTCCCCCTCAGGAGACTGAAAAAATGTGGAATGGG
This sequence comes from Salvelinus namaycush, assembly GCF_016432855.1. Classification (NCBI taxonomy): domain Eukaryota; kingdom Metazoa; phylum Chordata; class Actinopteri; order Salmoniformes; family Salmonidae; genus Salvelinus; species Salvelinus namaycush. Next base: position 54,631,228 of record NC_052310.1, read on the forward strand.
TCCTCAAATCCTCAAAAAGTTCTACAGCTGCACCATCGAGAGCATCCTGACTGGCTGCATCATCGCCTGGTATGGCAACTGCTCAACATCCGACCCCAAGGCGCTACAGAGGGTAGTGCGTACGGCCCAGTTCATCCCTGGAGCCAAGCGTCCTTCAATCCTGGACCTCTATACCAGGCGGTGTCAGAGGAAGGCCCTAAAAATGGTCAAAGTCGCCAGCCACCCCAGTCATAGACTGTTCTCTCTGCTACTGCACTGCAAGCGATACCTGAGGGCCAAATCTAGGTCCAAAAGGCTACTTAACAGCTTCTAACCCCAAACCACAAAACTGCTGAACAGTTAATAAAATGGCTACCCAGACTATTTGCATTGGACCCCCCTTTTTTTACTCTGCTGCTACTTGCTGTTTATTATCTATGCATAGTCACTTTACCCCTTCCTGCATGTACATATTAAATTATTTGTATTCCATTTTAGCCTGACAAAAATCTATATGAAGTGTCTGTCTGCTTCTGAAATGCAACTTGGCAGTTAGTCTAATATCAATACATTGTTGTTTGTCTAATGCATTTGTTTGAGTATTAAAATATTGTGAAAATGAGGGTTGTGATATTAACAACGATTCTCAGTCAACAAAGTAGTGCCATTATGAGGAAGAGGCTCTTCTGTTGCTAGGTGACACATCTAAAGACAGTGCACCAAAAGCCCCATAACAATTGTGTCACAAACACCTTTAAACCCCCACCCCCCTCTCTGCCTTGTCCCTGGCTCTTGGACCTACAGTACTAAGCTCTTTAGCTACATGGGAAAACCTGATGGATGTGAACCAACCTAATCAAGCAACAGGAATTTTGGTCAGACCACATGGAGAGACAGTAGTAGAAATGTATTGCTTTCGTTTCTGATCTGTGTATCTGACATGTAAGTATTTCAATTCTCACATTGTAGCATTGTTGCATGTTAGCTGTAGGCAGATGGTGGAAATAGTACCCAATTGTCATACTTCAGTAAAAGTAAAGATACCTTAATAGAAAATGACTCAAGTAAACGTGAATACTATTTTAGTAAAAGTCTTAAATTCATTTAAAAAAAAATTATGCTTAAGTATCAAAAGTAAAAGTATAAATAATTTCAAATTTCTTACATTAAGCCAACCAGACGGCACAATATCTATATTTATTATTTATTTACGGATAGCTAGGGGCACACTCCAACACTCAGACATAATTTACTAAAGAAGCATTTGTATTTAGTGAGTCTGCCATATCAGAGGCAGTATGGATGACCAGGGATGTTCTCTTGATAAGTGTTCGAATTGGACCATTTTCCAGTCCTGCTAAGCATTCAAAATGTAACAAGTACTTTTGGGTGTCAGGGAAAATTTATGGAGTAAAAAGTACGTTATTTCTTTAGGAATGTAGTGAAAAAAAGGTTGTCAAAATTATAAATAGTAAAGTAAAGTACAGATTTAGTAGTACTTTAAAGTATTTTTACTTAAGTACTTTACACCACTGGCTGTAGGTAAACCCTCTGATCCTGTAAAAATAATACAAACATTAAAAAATTAAGTAAGCTTTATGAGACATCTTTTTGAGTGCGGACCCACACCTTTTTGCTTATCTAAACCCTCTGAACCTGGGGAGATGGTTGTTAGCCAGTATGTGGAAAGATGAGAGGGAAGGTCAGGAGCAGCACCCTTGGAGGGCGCCCACCACCATAGTCCCTCCCCGACTGTGTATTTTACCCAGTGTTGGGAGAGCGAGAGGAGACAGGGAGCAACCCCCTACCACCACCATCACCACCCCTCCTGAGGACCTCTAGCCCCAAACCTCCATCAACCCTCTGTAGGACCCAGGACATCCAGCCCGCACCCCACCACCACCCCTCTCCAGTCCCTTTTGGCTGTTAGTCAGTATGAGGAGAGAGGAGAGAGAGAAGTCAGGAAGCGGATCCAGCTGGCAGAGCCTAACAGACATTGTGCTTTAGCTAAACCAAATATTTACTCCCTGGAGTCGAATATTCAGAAATTATATTCACATCATCCTCACAGCACTTTATCCTCCTTCGGTTCCTTTAAAGGGTATGGAACTCATAGTCATAAATTATGTTATTCTCTCCAACACATGAATGAATGCACTAATGAACAGACGCATGCATGCACCAGACACACACGCACGCGCACACGCACACACACACACACACACACACACACACACACACACACACACACACACACATGTTAATTCTTATAGAATGTCTTCCATACTCCATACTTCTATATCTATGTGCAGATATCATACACAACAGGTTGTTAGACATAAAAGCCTTGAGACATGGCTACATTGGTAAAAGTCAATAGCATCAGTATTGACAGATTTGAATTGTGCTGTTGTTGATTTCTGTAACCCGACGGTTGCCCCAATCATATTGTATGATAACAGTGTTTCCCCTAGGATTTCTTTTTAGCAGTGGTGACAAGGGTGGGGTGCATTGGTACTAGCATTAGCGCAATGACATGCTAGCTCTTCCAATAGGCTTCCAGTCTTTGAGCAAACGACTATTAATTTAAAAGCGCGTATCGACAGCAATATATATATTTTAAAAAATTACATATTTTTTTGCAGCGGTGGCAACAATTTAGCAGCGGTGGGCAATGAACGTAGGGGAAACACTGTATGATGATGTCCTATTTCCAGTCTACCTTTGACAAAGTTAGCATATTTTTGCTAGCCTCGTCCCAGACTCCCAGTTGTGTCTGTGCTGTCTTGCCAATGACCAACAACCATAGGAGTTGGCAAGACAGCACAAACAGATCTGAGACCAGGCTTTGCATCATTTAGTTCAGCATACCGACTGTATCATCTGAATGCTCAAGTGACTTACTCTTTCCTCTAGCACTCTCTATGGCATGCATCTCAGGTCTGGAGAGCGTCAGGACTGACTAAATATTTTGTTTTCCAGGACGTGTACGTCCCCTTGCCCGGACTGGCCTGGCCCGGCCTCCATCCTTATCAAGGATCAATCAGCCATGTTTAGACAGTCTGATACCTGCACAGCTCCACAGGCTCCACAGGCTCCACGGCCACATGCTTTATCAAACTCTGGGTCATGTTCATTAGGCACCAAACGTAAGAAAACGGACTTAAACAGGGAGGGACTATACCTGAGGGGTATACTACAAAGTGGGATCAATAACTTAATACCTTAATAACCAATACATTTGCATAAATATTCTGAAATAACCTTTCATTTTTTTTTGAAAGATAAGCTTGAAATGGCCATGGTATAATAGACTTGACAACCAAAAACACATATCTAAGTTTAGCTTTGAACCAGAAAATCAATTGTTATTTCTGGTTGTTTATCAGCTCCCTGGATTTGTCCAATAAGAACAGCTTATTTTTGTTTTCCGTAAGACATTTTTTTCCGAAAAACATTTTGCCATAATGAATATGACCCAGCATGAGCTGGGCTGGACCAGAGGCCTCCACAGACGTTGGGGATAATGGCCGTCAATGGACCTCATTTGTCAAATGGTTGTATCTCGTCATTCTCACTCAAAGCTCAGGATTTTGGTCGATTTCAACATGATCATAGGGTGCATCACAATTGTCTATAGTGGTGTCCTCTCCTCATCCACTTCATTATGTACTGATCATGAGGAAGGTGAGAGCTGTATGTTAGAAGAAGCCTTAGTATTTGCATATACCTGTCCATTTCAGAGCAGGTGAAGAAAGCCTTGGTTATTGAGATGCACAGTGTTCTTATATTTGGTTTTGTCAATTTTGTAAAGTTTCAATATTTGAAAGAAGAAAGTGAGTTGTAGTACTACTTTCCATTCAGCTTGTTGCTAGTACTTGTACAACGATTTGTAGGTCTAAACCAATAACATTCTCTCTCAAATTGTAATAACTGTTTATTACCATCTGTCTTTATGAATGCCGGGGCGGCAGGGTAGCCTAGTGGTTAGAGCGTTGGGCTAGTAACCGAAAGGTTGCAAGTTCAAATCCCCGAGCTGACAAGGTACACATCTGTCGTTCTGCCCCTGAACAAGGCAGTTAACCCACTGTTCCTAGGCCGTCATTGAAAATAAGAGTTTGTTCTTAACTGACTTGCCTAGTTAAATAAAAAAGGTTAAAAATGTAAGTCGCTCTGGATAAGAGCGTCTGCTAAATGACTTAAATGTAAATGTTTAAACTACTGATAAACTCTTTACAACCCCTTTAGAAATGTTACATTAATGTTAAGTGTCAGTCAAATACCTTTCACATATTAAAAGTTGAACTCATGTAGTCAGTTTATACATTTCTGTCTGTTTAAATTAAGCAGAACACATACTGTATGTTTAGTCTAGAGGGGTGAGAGAGAACACCCTACTACCTTTGATAAATGCTTCCTGGAGACCACCATCATCCCAGTCCCCAAGAAAGACAAGGGGACATGCCCAAATGACTATCGCCCCTTCGCACTCACCCCGGTCATAATGAAGTGCTTCAAGATGCTGGTCATGGCCCACATCAAGGCCAGCATGCCAGGCACACTGGACCCACTCAAATTTGCCTACCACTCCATGGATGATGCCATTTCCTTCATTATTCACACAGCCTTAATGCACCTGGACAAGAGGAACATCTATGTGAGAATGCTGTTCATTGACTACAGTTCAGCATTCAACACTATTGTTCCCTCCAAGCTCAACAACAAGTTCAGAGCCCTGGGTCTGGATACCACCCTCTGCAACTGGATCCTGGACTTCCTGACAGGCAGACCACGAGCTGTCAGGACCAGCAACAACACCTCCTCCACACTGACTCTTAACACAGGGGGCCCCCAGGGGTGTCCCTTTGCTAAGTGGCTTTGCATGACACTAACTCCATCATCAAGTTTGCTGACGACACCATGGTTGTTGGCCTGATAAGAAAACAATGCCAAGTCAGCCTATAGGGAGGAGGTATGTGAACTGGCATTGTGGTGCCAGGACAACAACCTCTCCCTTAATGTCAGCAAAACAAAGGAGTTGATTGTTGACTTCAGGAAGCAGCAGGGAACATGCCCTGATCCACATCAATGGGACTGCAGTAGAGAGAGCAGTTTTAAGTTCCTTAGCTTCCACATCACCGATGACTTGATATGGACCAACAACACCATCACTCTTATCAAGAGGGCACAACAGCATCTTTACTTCCTAAGGCAGCTGAAGAAGTACTGCATGCCACCCTGGGTCCTCTCCAAATACTACCGCTCCACCATCGAGAGCGTCCTGACCAGTTGCATCACGGCCTGGTGTGGGAATTACTCCGTCCATAACCGCAAGGCCCCAACCCATCCAGGACATTTACTCAAAACTGTGCCTAAGGAAGGCCTGCAGCATCCTCAAGGACACCACACACCCCAGCCATGAGCTGTTCAAAGACTCCAGCCACCCTAGTCATAGACTGTTCTCTCTGCTACCGCATGGCAAATGGTTCCGAAGCGCCAAGTCTAGGTCCAAGAGGCTTCTAAACAGCTTCTACCCCCAAGCCATAAGACTCCCGAACACCTAATCAAATGGCTACTCAGACTATTTGCAATGCCCCCCCCCCTCTTCTCCTCTAATACAGTGCTGCTACTCTCTGTTGTTATCACTTTAATATCTCTACCTACATGTACATATTACCTCAACCAACCGGTGCCCCCGGACATTGACTCTGTACCGGTACCCCCCTGTATATAGTCTCGCTATTGTTATTTTACTGCTGCTCTTTAATTACTTGTTACTTTTATTTCTTATTCTTATCCGTATTTTTTTTAAACTGCATTGTTGGTTAGGGGCTCGTAAGTAAGCATTTCACTGTAATACACCTGTTGTATTCGACACGTGACTAATACAATTTGATTTTGATTTGATTCACTACCTTGCCGTTGGGCAGACGGTATCAGAGCATTAGGTCTGATACCAACAGGCTCAGAGAATGTTTCTATCTACAAGCCATCAGACTGCTGAACACTTGAACTGGACTGACCACCTGCTCTGACTCTCTGCACCTCAGCACACATGCACTCACACACGCACACACACACACACACACACACACACACACACACACACACACACACACACACACACACACACACACACACACACACACACACACACACACACACACACACACACCCCTTCCCCAAAACACATGTAAATATTGGACTATAAATTGTGCCTTCCTGTATTATACTTATGCTAAAAAATGTATTCTATTCTACTGAGCCATTAACTTTATGTTCATATTCTTATCTTTTATTATTTCTTATTGTAGTTGCATTGTGGAGAAGGAACCTGCAAGTGAGCATTTCATTGGACAGTGTATACCATGTGTATCCTGTACATACAACTAATACAACTTGAAACTTCAGCCATCCATAGAGCCTTCAATAGACTATAATAGTGCAGCTCTTGTCACAAGGATGCATGTACTGTATGTTTTCTAATGAAACCCTGTGAAATGATAGTTGAGAAGAACATGTATGGAGCCCTTGCAACACTGTCATGAGCAACTGCCATAAGCAACACTATGCTTGGTAGGGTTTTACAAAACAGTTGATCAGTATCAAGGTTCTCGGATTACGTTCCAGCCGTCTGAAGACCGACAAATTGGACCCACATTTGCCATCAGAAAGACAATCATACTCTAATTCGAGTGATCCCCACTGATATGAATAGCAAAGATTATAGTATGCATGGTTTGGTAGAAATGTTAGTAAAGTACTAGTGCTTTCTTTGAATTAACCATCTGAAAGAAAGAGAAAATATATTCTGACTTACATTAGAAGATCATGCCTAATGTGATACAGCATCCAAAATTGGTGAAAGTCAGTAAATCCAGAATAGTCTTGTCATGTCTGTATGTTCCAGTTTGTAGTGGAAGAGAGAGGAAGAGAGGAGGGAGATATGTTTGAGACAGAAGAGAGAGAGCATGTCTGAAACCTGAGAGAGAGAGGGAGAGAGAGAGAGAGAGAGAGTTTTGGGACAGCTCCCCTTATATGGTTAGGGAGACTGGACATTAGTAAGAGGTATTAGGAAAATAACATTACCTTTATATATAAAACACACATCACCGTCTCTCATCTCCTACTGTAAACCACTATAGTGACTACATAGCCAGTATTAGCCACTGTGATGTAATTCACCAATGACTCTACTGTGGGTTCATTCAATAGTTCTCTCTCTCTCTCTCTCTCTCTCTCTCTCTCTCTCTCTCTCTCTCTCTCTCTCTCTCTCTCTCTCTCTCTCTCTCTCTCTCTCTCATTATGGCAAAATGGTAAGTGTTGCAGATAGATATGAAATATGAAGCATAGACTAATTACAGTTCTCAGTTCTGCATTAAAAACAGCCAGGTCAATACAATGTTTTTTTTTCTTGCAATGATTTGGTGTCAGAACTCCCTGATGACAGGAGTTGATACAAGATGCCTTGGGCTTCAACTAAAATATGCAGGGATAAATTATCACAGCTCATCAGATCTGGGAAGAAAATAGTTGTCTTTTTTTGTTTATTTGAAAATACAAACTTTTCAAATACTCAAGGTAGTCAAATATAGTTTATATAGAGTTTCAACTAAAAGGCAACTATTTTCTTTGATATTCAAATAAAGCTCTCAGAAAATGTTGAATACCTCTCAGAAAACCAAATAATATTTGAAGGTATTTGAATATATGCAAGTTGTTTGAAAACAAAAACAAAAATGTATTTGATGTCTGCCAAATATTTGATGAAGAACCAAAAATTACAGCACTTAGTTTGATTAGTTTAAATATATGATCATAAGCACATGGTTTGGAGGGCTCTTAGATATTAATCTTAATATAGCCTATTTTCTAGAATGAAATAAATAAGGGACATGGAATCCCCTCAACATTATAGTAGACCACTTCTGTAGTATCAAATTTACTAACAAATATATTTTCACAATGAGTGAGACTTAAGGTAATACAGTAACACTTAACATCAAGTTTTTATACATGTGTAGTAATTTTGTAATTATTACAATAGCAGCATTGTTGTTTCATAGGACTTTGGAAATTGCTTTATAATTGCATAAATAATGAAATTATTACATAAGTGGAATAAAGCACAGTCACTTCCTCTTGTGTACAGTAGTTACAAAAACTTTCAGCGCATTTGTATGCAATAAAATGCAATTACCAAAGCATTATGTAACAACATGCTAATAAAAGGTTGCTCCAAAAGTAATTATAGTTTTATTACACAGGCACAAGAACAGTCTAATGTTAAGTGATACTGAGAATGATAACAATAACAACATGTCCCCCCCCACATTTTGAAATTGCATTTTTGTCCCCCCCAGTTTTATCATTGGAATGTGATACAAAACGAGGCATCGGTGTGCTTTAGGACCATGCGGACGTCTCTGAGAAGTCGGGTAGACTGGTTGGGGTGTTTATCCTACAGGATTAAAAATATATATATATAGAAATAAAAAGATTATGTCCTCCCCACTTCTAAAACCAAAGTTGCGCCCCTGGTTACAACTATAGTTATCCCAGGTCTGCAGCTCATAGACATATGCCTGCATCTTTCATATCATATTGTAAATACATTTGATCCCAATGTATTTCAAAACCAAGACAGCAATGTTTTTTGCCACACAGACATCTTACGAAAGGCTGCAGTTTGGGTGATGGGTGAAAATCTCTTTACTATATAAACAAAGCCTTATTTTAACGCATTGGTCGGCAGTGAGTGCACTCAAGACACACAGAGGACATGCACACATGCACACTCAGTTACCAATCACAATTGTTTATTCAATTGCCTAGCTGTTATTTTCAATGGCAATGTTTTCTTTCACAGAATTTCCCCTAATAATTCTCTGAATTGTCCTTAACCCTGACCCACAGTTAAAAGTTGTATGTAACAAGTGTTGTGTTTTCTGAGTTCAGCCAACCCTAAAATGACCTATTTTAACCTTGATCACCTGATTACTGACATAGATTCTGGCATTATTTTGTACAGAAACGACTTAACCAGGATCTTAAAGTCTTATTTCTGCTGAGACCATGGTGGTTCTGCACAAATCAGTGGAGGCTGGTGGGAGGAGCTATAGGTAGGCAGGGTCATTGTAATGGCTGGAATGGAATGATTGGAACCATACTAAACACATCAAACATATGGAAACCACACGCTTGACTCCGTTCCATTGATTCCATTCCGGCCATTATAATGAGCCTGTCCTCCTATAGCTCCTCCCACCAGCCTCCTCTGGTACAAATACCTCTTGTACAACAAGAGTTGGAGTTAATTCAATTTCCATGGCTGCCAGTTAAATCAAAATTCAAAAGGCACTCACACATCTGAGCTATCTTTGTTGCAGGTTCATTGTAATAAAAAAGAAGAACCCATTTAAATCAGCCATATAATTTATTTTCAAAGAAGTGCAATTAGTTTACCGGAATTAGATTTAAATGTTATTGCCCAAATTCAACTAATAAAGGCAGACTATTGAAGGCAGACTGTTATTTATTGACAAGTTGAATCAGGAGTGTTATTGCTTTGACTGGAGCAAACAGCAGTGTTTTCCAGATTGGACACTTCTCTGTTCCAAGGATTCAAGTGGGCAGTACCAATATGTAGTTTACCACTAGGTGGCAGTCTAATCCACTGTATTGTTACCGGCAGGGTAGAGTCTATTGCCACTGCAGAATTAGTACTGAATGAGGTCTGCAGTTGGTTTCTCTCCCAGATTGACACTTTAAAGCACCATAACCCCTCTGAGTTTATGCCACTCATCCCCCTCTTTATGAATGTACTCATAAACTATTTATTGTGTGGGACCACTGTACACACATCCTGTTTTATTAACTTTACATACACACAAAATTATTGAGGGTAAAAACAAAATATAGCCCGAAGGCTTATTTCCATTATGGTAAAATATATTTTTTCGAAGTCAACACAAACATCACCATCACCAGTTTTCTCTAATCATCCTTATCTCAGAGGTTCTTCTTTCCATACAGGTTATGAATATTTTGACCTGCTCTGGCTCTATCAGCCAAACCATTAGCAAATTATGGACCAATAAGTAGGCTAAGTATGTAAGTTATTCCTTTCATTTCCCCTGAAGCTTGTTGTTTTTGACTCGGCAACACCTTAAAAACAAACTCTGGAGTGTGTGTGCTTTGTTTTCCACGGACTTTATTTGTTTCTCATGGTTAAGACTGTAACCATCTGCCAAGTGATTGTGATGTAATGGTGTAGCCTAACTTTTCCATTGGGTGTGTACCCACTGGAGCAGAGAAGCAATCCCAGACCCTCTTTCTACATCTCAAATGGCATCCTATTCCCTATATAGTGCACTACCTTTGACCATAAGGCTTTGTTGAAAAGTAATGCACTTTAGGGAATAAGGTGCTATTTGAGACGCACCCTCTATAATACAGGCCTCTAGTGTTCTACTTAACTTTTAACCACCCCTCCCCTTTGCTCTCCTACCCGGCTACCCCAACCCCCATTTCCCCTGCAGCTCCGTGAGTTTTGCCTCACACTGCACTGTGTGTAGTAACTATTACATACTGTAGCAGGGGATTTCACACACATTTTTCCTTTTTGTGCCCCGCCGTGTGTGTGTGTGTGTGTGTGTGTGTGTGTGTGTGTGTGTGTGTGTGTGTGTGTGTGTGTGTGTGTGTGTGTGTGTGTGTGTGTGTGTGTGTGTGTGTGTGTGTGTGTGTATGAGTGTGTGTGTGTGTATGAGTGTGTGTGTGTATGAGTGTGTGTGTGTATGAGTGTGAGTGTGTCCAGTGCAGTCTAGGGCTTTTCCAAAGTAGATTTTAAACTAAAAGTGACACAGTTTTGCTCAATGGAACCATGAAAGCTAACTGTGTGTATGTTCTTACCTCAAAAAACATGTCTCCTTTTTTTCCAAGGTGAGGTTTACATGCTTGCAGATGTAGACTCTGAGAGGTTGAACTGTGCCCACTGTATCCACTCAAGCGACTGTATTCACTAGGCCCAGAGAAACGGTCCCTTCTGCAGACAGCGTCCCACGCTTCCTCACTGATCCTCCACGAGGGTAATGTCCTGATGATTGCCCTAGTCCCTGTACACACAGACTTCTTCACCCTCTGGTTATCCCTCAAGAACCTACGGACCAGGACCGTCGAACGCTCCCTCTTATTATATACCAAGCTATCCTCAGTCTCGCAGTCAAATCCTAACCTATTGTCTGAGGCCATCTTCAAAGCTGTGGGGCTTTTGGGAGGGCTGGTGGGAAGGAGTGCCAGTGTAGAGCACCTTTGCGTTTTGGCCTTGCCCCTTGGGCTGATGTGCCCATCTCTGAGTTCGTGGGCACAGCTGGTGTCAGCGACTGTTGATGACGTCATCTCCTCTCCGAGACAGAAGGCGAAGCTGCCCGTAGCGACTCTTATGGGGGAAGATGGGACTGAGGATGCTGAGCCTGACAATTTGCCCTCTACAGCCTCCATGCCTCTATCACCTAAGGAGGTATCAGAGTAGAGCAAGCCCTGAAACCAGTTCTTGCCCCTACCTGGGAGTGTCCTTGCATTACACAGAGGAGACAACTCCTGCGACTCCAACTCCTTGACACTCCTACGTACATCTGTACCATGATGTACTACGGTACCCACAATGCTCTGTGTAACATATCCTGTTTTATCCGCTGTGTACGTCTGAGGTGAGATCCCTGCTCTCTGGACTGGAGTGTTACTGTCAGAGTCATTGCAGACGTCTGTGATCGGTTTACTTTGGCTGCAGCACAGTACACAAGGCCCAAGGCCCTTCCTGCGGCTTATGCCACAGCAGCAGCCTGAAGGTTTACTGGCAGGCACAGTCACACACACTCTTTGTCTCGATCCAGCATCCAGAGACTCCACTGAACGGCAGCCATTGCTGGAGTGTTTATCCGGTTGGAATGGCGGTGGCGATGCATCTGTGTCATCAGAGTGTAGTTGGACTTTAACTCTCCGCTGGGTCCCATGTGGGCTCCTGTGCCTTACAATCCCATGATCTATCAACTCGGCACGCGTCTCTGTCCCGTCTGTGTTGCTGGTAGAGAATTCCTCCAACATAATGCCGGCCCGCCTGCCTTTCTGTGTCTTCCTCCTTGTTGGTATTCAGAGACGTCAGAGCGAGAGGTGGGTGCAGGTGGAGTCCACAACAGCTGTGAACACCAGGAGAGTCAACGCTGCATGTTGTCTGGGAGATGCGTCCCTCTGTGCACACTCAGAGATTGACTTTGCTGCCGTGCCGGCCAGGCAGACACATCCCTCGTCAATCTGCAGGGGACAGCAGGAGAACCCAAGTTAGCTGAAAAATAGAACACACAAAAACTGTTTTGTGCTGAAGACTGTCCCAAGCCAACAAATTAGATTGTGTCCTAATGATATCTATTGAACTCGGAATACAAACAAAATCACAACAAGATAATTATTATTAGCTGTAGTGAGAGGTTTGAAGTTGCAGTGCCAAGTTGTCACTGGATACTGGACAATGCACCATAACCTGTGAAAGGGAAGTGACTATGATGTGATGATTGAAGGCAGATGAACCATACAATCAGTCTTCCCCTCACTTTCCCTGCCTATGGCCAAACACTTTCCCTGCTTATGGCCAAACAATGTGAGAAAACATTAAGATCGGATTATGAGGTAACTGTAACAGAGCTCTGTGCAGTGACCTACATGCATTAAAGCCCCTAAAGTGGTGAATGAAAAATAGTTAAGAAAGTATTGTACCCCATTCTGCTACAGTATAACAATGTAAAACAAATGGTCTACTCACCGACATATCACATGAAAACCTTATTAGAATAATCGAAAGTCAAACGACTGAAACTTCTCAACCTTTTCAGCCTGTGATCTTGTTGAATGGTTAGGTCTTCCTTACCTTTGTGTGAAAGGTTGGTGTTTCTCTCTCCAGATTCAGTTCCAGTGGACCAGATGTGTCCCTGTTCCCTCTCTATCCACAGTAGGCTATAAGAAAAGAGGGGGATTGGGAGGAGAGGAAAAGAGTGATCAGGGCAGAGGGAGAGAGGAAAAGAGAGGGATCTGGGAAGAGGGGAAAAGGGGGGAGCCACAGAAATAGGGATCTCACCGGGCAGGGCTCCCTTTACAGAACTTGGCAGGACAACAAGCTGAAGCTTTTTTCAGTTTTTCCCCTTTTTTTACTCACAGCTCACTGGATTATTTTGAAATCACACTGGACAGAACCTAATGCTAATACCTTCACAGCTTTTAAAGTGGCAGTCACTTAAATAGCCTTGTTTTTTAACGGCCATTTATTCAATCAGAAATTTGTAGCATCACCCTCACGCCAATATGAGTTTAAAATAAATCATATAGGTTGCCCATTCAGAAATTAAACAAATAGATGTTTCAAGTTTTAATGTCACGTGCACAAGTACAGTGAAATGCCTGTCTTGCTAGCGCCAAACCCAGCAATACAGTAATCAATAAAGCATTACACAGTAGAACAAAAACAATAAATAAATAAATAAATAAATAAGAAGAACACGAGAAAGAAAGTAAGCTATATACAGGGTCAGTGCTCATGAAAACATACAGTACATGCATCCTTGTGACAAGAGCTGCACTATTATAGTCTATTGAAGGCTCTATGGATGGCTGAAGTTTCAAGTTGTATTAGTTGTATGTACAGGATACACATGGTATACACTGTCCAATGCACAGGTTGCAGGTTCCTTGCAGGTTCCTTCTCGACAATGCAACAACAATAAGAAATAATAAAAGATAAGAATATGAACATAAAGTTAATGGCTCAGTAGAATAGAATAAACATTTTAGTATAAGCATAATACAGGAAGGAACAATTTATAGTCCAATATTTACATGTGTTTTGGGGAAGTGTGTGTGTGTGTGTGTGTGTGTGTGTGTGTGTGTGTGTGTGTGTGTGTGTGTGTGTGTGTGTGTGTGTGTGTGTGTGTGTGTGTGTGTAGAGTCAGTATTAATGTGTGTGCATGTTATGTGTGTGTTGGAGTGTTTTTATCTGCTTATGCACTCTCATTTCAACACCAAACCCACCACTGGTGTGCATGGCCAAAGAGCTCTATTTTCATGTCATCGGTCCTGGAGCCCTTGTCAAGATCAATGGCATCATGAAATTTACCCAGTGCCATGATATTTTAGTCGAACACCTGGTTGCTTCTGTCAGGAGGCTTAAACTTGGCCGCAAATAGATCTTTAGCACACATCAAAATCCACAAAGAATGGTTCATTGGCCACAAGATCAATATTTTGCAATGGCCATATCAGTCTCCAGACTTGAAACCAATTGAAAACCTGTGGTTTGAATTGAAGAGGACAGTCCATAAGCACACATGAACGGATATCAAGGATCTGCAAGAATTCTGTAAGGAGGAATGGTCTAATATCCCTCTCAATGTGTTCTCCAACTCAAATCTCTTTCTCTGAGCAAAGTTAATAGTATAAAATAAATATAACCTCCCAATTTTTTGGACTACAATATAGCTCAGTATTTTAATGATTTATTTTAAACTGTCATTTTTGCCCATAATTTCAGACCCCACTGTAGTTATTACATATCTGGCGTAAAAACTGCAGCAGCTTTTAAAATCCATTAATAAAAGTACCTACACTATGTATACAAAAGTATGTGGACACCCCTTCAAATGAGTGGATTATGCTATTTCAGCCACACCCATAGCTGACAGGTGTATAAAATTGAGCACACAACCATGCAATCTCCATAGACAAACAGTGTCAGTAGAATGGCCTTACTGAAGTGCTCAGTGACATTCAATGTGCCACCATCAAGTCAGTTTGTGAGATTTCTGCCCTGCTAGAGCTGCCCCGGTCAACAGTGCTGTTATTGTGAAGTGGAAACGTCTAGAAGCAACAACGGCTCAGCCACGAAGTGGTAGGCCACACAAGCTCACAGAACGAGACCGCTGAGTTCCAAACTGCCTCTGGAAGCAACGTCGGCACACAAACTGTTCATCGGGAGCTTCATTAAATGGGTTTCCATGGCCAAGCAGCCGCACACAAGCCTAATATCACCATACATAAGGCCAAGCGTCAGCTCGCCGCCATTGGACTCTAGAACAGTGGAAACACGTTCTCTGGAGTGATGAATCACACTTCCTCATCTGGCAGTCTGACGGATGAACCTGGGTTTGGCGGATGCCAGGAGAATGCTACCTGCCCCAATGCACAGTGCCAACTATAAAGTTTGGTGGAGGAGGAATAATGGTCTGGGGCTGTTTTTCATGGTTCAGGCTAGGCCCCTTAGTTCCAGTGAAGGGAAATCTTAACTCTACAGCATACAGTGACATTCTAGATGATTCTGTGCTTCAGACTTTCCTGTTTCAGCATGACAATGCACAAAGCGAGGTCCATACAGAAATGGTTTGTTGAGATCGGTGTGGAAGAACTTGACTAGCCTGCACAGAGACATGACCTCAACCCCAGCAAACACCATTGGGATAAATTGGAACACAGACTGCGAGCCAGGCCTAATCGCTCAACATCAGTGCCCGACCTCACTAATGCTCTTGTGGCTGAATGGAAGCAAGTCCCCGCAGAAATGTTCCAACATCTAGTGGAAAGCCTTCCCAGAAGAGTGGAGCAGCAAAGGGGGACAACTCCATGGTAATGCTCATGATGTTGCAATGAGATGTTCGACGAGTAGGTGTCCACATACTTTTGGTCATGTAATGTATTTCATTTTGAAGCACATGACTTATCTCTGTATGAAATTCATTGGTATACATGTCTTAACTTATCAAACCAAAAAAAGCATGAAACCAGAGAGGTTTGAAACCCTTTCCGTCACTTTGATGAAACAACTGGATTACTGTTTTCATGCAGAAATCTCTGTATAATGGCGTCTCCAGCTGAGATAGATTAGTCATTACATGTCAAATGGTTGATTCCTCTTGCTTACTGTAGAATTCGGGGAAGAAGGAAATGTCTTGATGTTATATGTACCTTCAGTTATCCGATTGAGAATTATTAGTTGCAGGCAGGGAGAGGCCGCGAGGAGGCAGCGGTTGCTCCGCGTCACACATTTCGGGGCTCAGCCTGCATCGTGCTTTGCTCCCCGCTCAAATTAATGATCAGTGTAGAGGTGGATACGTGTAGAGGTGAATGAGAAAGAATGTTCCTGGTGTTTGTGACGCCCGCCATTTGGTGAGATGCAGACCCGGGGAAAATGGTGAGACAGAGGATACCCTGTTTGTCTTGTTGAGCTTTGATATGGAGTTTCTACCTGATAAGGTCAGGCTAAGGTACAGTATATTAGCTATTTGGTGAGGGTGTTTGTTCTGAAACCGCTACAGTGCTTTAGGTGCCAAGGATTCGGACATGTGGCAGCAGTATGTATAAGGGAGATCCCACGATGTGAAAAGTGTGCAGGAGGGCCTAGTCAGAGGGAGTGTGCAGTTTGGTTTGAGAAAGCACTGTGTGTAAACTGTGGGGGCACCCATGAAGCTGGGTATCTGAAGTGTCCTGTATGAGAGAGACAAGTTGTTATTGCCAGAGTTCGAGTGGGGAAGGTTTCATATGCTGAGGCAGTAAGGAGAGTAGAGGATAGCCCAAGGGTGAGGGATTCGACTGGGAGCCCCCCAGTGAGTAGGCCCGAAGAGAGAGATCCAGAGAGGGTGAGTTTTAGTAGTATATAGGTGCAGGGTTAGTATATACTGTAGGTGCAGGGTTAGATGATTGTGTAATAAAAATTTGACACCTTCCCCCATTTTTGTGACCAAAATGTGCAATCTGCACTCTGACCGGCGAAAGGCAGCAATACGCAACACAGCGTCTAGTATGCCGTAAATTCACATGAAGAAGAAGCAGAAGAAGAAGAAGCAGAATAAGAAAGAAATACATGTCTTGATGATTACAGGGCGAGGGATCCTGAGAGCATCCCTGTGAGGAGGACAAGGCCAATACAGAGTGATAGAAATAACATGTGCTTCAGTAAGGTTGTTTTCTTAGCATTCATATCCATGGTAATCAACTGTACTGCAGAAATGGAACGTGTCACAGAAAATAGAGGTTGTGGTGGCAGCTGCAGAGAAGTACTTGGGTTTACGAGATTTTACTACAGAAGAGTTACGAGGTGTGTGGAACAACAGTGTCCCATCATCCAAGGATGTCTGCCTGGTGTAGGATCAGATAAGGCCAAGTAGCAGAATAGTGTATGTAGGGTTAGTTGGTATGGCAATTTTCTTCTCTTTTCCCTTTTGTTTCCCTTCCCTTTTTGTGCCACAAAGTGTTATTTATTCACACTCCAGAATAGTAGGTGGAAACCAGGGGAGGCTGCTGAGTGGAGGACGGTTCATAATAATGTCTGGAATGGAGCGAATGGAATGGCATCAAACACATGGAACCATGTGTTTGATGTATTTGATACCATTCCACCTATTCCGCTCCAGCCATTACCAAGAGCCCGTCCTCCCAATTAAGGTGCCACCAACCTCCTGTGGTTGAAACACAGGGCTGGATAAAAGCAATAGCTAAATGAATATGGAGGCCGTTCTACATCCTGAGGGGTTCGTGCTGATTGTACGGATATTGTGACAGTCGGTTAAATGGCGTCCCTTGAGAAGACAAGAACAAGATGTATGTCAGGAGAAGTGCAGTATTATCATAAGGATACATATACTTGGAATACGGAGGAGGAATGGAGGGAAAAGAGAGGCAGAGGAGGTCTAAGAGAGAGAGGGAGGAAGAGGGTGAGCTTGAGATGGTTTGTTAAAGAAGAATGGTAGAAAGTGTAAGCAGAGTGAGCTGAGGACAGGAGGAGGAAGGGAAGTGAATGAGGGCTTAGTGTCGGAGGTGGTAGGTGTGGTGAAGTTCTCGGAGCCCGAGGCTTGCACCGAGGGTCAGGATAAAGATGAGTCTTTGACAGTAGGAGTAAAGTATTTGGAAGAAGTGGACCCTTGACTTTTGGCTGATCCATTTCTGGTTTCAGGGTGGGTGAAAACAGAGTTGGGTGCTGTGGAATCGGTGTGGGTAAGCAGAAGTGGTCTTGTGATAATTGTTTGTGTTTCTGCTGGTCAGAGGGAGCAGGCGCTCCGCATTAAATGAATGGGGGCAAGAGATGTGAATAGTTTTGCTCTCAAGAAAAGGGCGCCATTGAAAGGAGTGATTACTGGGGTAGCGGTAAATGTGAAAGTTGACCAATTGAAGTGAAGATTCCCGGTGTTTGTGATGCTCGTCGTTTGGTGCGACGCAGACAGGGTCAAGATTTGTGCCGAATACATTACGTTGTTACAGGTGTCAAGCTTTTGGGCATGTGGCAGCAGTGTGTAGGAGGGAGGTTCCTAGGTGTGAGAACTGTACAGAAGGGCATGAGACAAAGGAATGTGTAGTATTGGGGAAAGTAGTGATATTTGTTAACTGTAGGGGTGCCCATGTGGCTGGAGATTAGAAATGTCCAGTGCGAGAGAGGCAGATTGAGGTTTCCAGGGTTAGAGTAGTGAAGAAGTTGTCATATGCTGAGGCAGTGAAGAAAGTAGAGGAAGATGGGTCAAGGGGGAGGGATCCTGAGAGGAGTGGTGTGAGTAGTAGATGTGTACCAATACAGAGGGATAGGCCAACAAATGATATACAGTACCAGTCAAAAGTTTGGACACACCTACTCATTCAAGGGTTTTTCTTTATTTTTACTATTTTCTACATTATAGAATAATAATGAATACATCAAAACTATGAAATAACATGTATGGAATCATGTAGTAACCAAAAAAGTGTTAAACAAATCTAAATATATTTTAGATTTGAAATTTTTCAAAGTAGCCACCATTTGCCTTGATGACAGCTTTGCACACTCTTGGCATTCTCTCAGCCAGCTTCACCTGGAATGCTTTTCAACAGTATTGAAGGAGTTCACACAGTCTCCTCTGAACAGTTGATGTTGAGATGTGTCTGTTACTTGAAATCTGTGAAGCATTTATTTGGGCTGCAATTTCTGAGGCTGGTAACTAATGAACTTATCCTCTGCAGCAAAGGTACCTCTGGGTCTTCCTTTCCTGTGGCGGTCGTCATGAGAGCCAGTTTCATCATAGTGCTCGATAGTTTTTGCGACTGCACTTGAAGAAACTTTCAAAGTTCTTGAACTGTTCCGTATTGACTGACCTTCATGTCTTAAAGTAATGATGGACTGTCATTTCTCCTTGCTTATTTGAGCTGATCTTGCCATAATATGGACTTGGTCTTTTACCAAATAGTGCTATCTTCCGTATACCACCCCTAACTTGTCACAACACAACTGATTGTCTCAAATGCATTAAGAAGGAAAGAAATTCCACAAATTAACTTTTAACAAGGCACACCTTTAACAATGCATTCCAGGTGACTACCTCATGAAGCTGCTGGTCATCTATTAACGTTTGAACATCTTGAAGAAAAATCTGGCCTTAAATTGGCCATGCACTCTTATAATCTCCACCCGGCACAGCCAGAAGAGGACTGGCCACCCCTCAGAGCCTGGTTCCTCTCTAGGTTTCTTTCTAGGTTCCTTCATTTCTAGGGAGTTTTTCCTAGCCACCATGCTTCTACATCTGCATTGCTTCCTGTTTGGGATTTTAGGCTGGGTTTCTGTATAGCACTTTGTGACATCTGCTGATGTAAAAAGAGCTTTATAAATAAATTTCATTGATTGATTGATTGGTTGAGAGAATGCCAAGAGTGTACAAAATTGTCATCAAGGCAAAAGGTGGCTACTTTTAAGAATCTCAAATATAAAATATATTTGTTTAACACTTTTTTGGTTACTACATGATTCCATATGTGTTATTTCATAGTTTTGATGTCGTCACTATTATTCTACAATGTAAAAAATAGTAAACATTAAGAAAACCCCTTGAATGAGTAGGTGTGTCCAAACTTTTGACTGGTACTGTATGTTTCAGTAAGATTGGATTTTTCGCATTTATAGCAATGGTTATCAACTGTACTGCAGGGATGGAACGTAAATCGCAGAACATTTAGGTTGTGGTGGCAGCTGCAGAGAGGTATTTGGGTGTGAGAGACTTGACGTCAGAATAGTTACAGGGTGTGTTAAGTGGTGGTGTCCCATCCTTTCAGGCTGTTGCCCTGAAGTAGGACTACATAGATTGAAATAGAGGAGTTGTGATTTTATGATTTTTTATTTAAAAAAAATTGTATTTATTATTATAATTTTTTGGTTTTGTATTGTATTATTATTTATTTTATTTAGTGAGTGTAGTGTAGTTTTAGATGGTAGGGTATTTTTATTTATTTTTTCAAGCAACGTATAAGGGCGTTATACTTCAGTCTAGTAGGTGGCGGTAATGCAACATTTATTGGATGCCAACCGCCATTAAACCTCATCAAGGAAGAAGATAGGAACCGTGACATGCCTCACACTACAGTACTCTAGGTGGCGGTGTACGCTCCTTTCAGTTGGTTGCGATCCGCCGATACAAATTTAAAGAAGAATAAGATGTCTCTGAGACTGACTGGGGTCACATGCAAGAATTAGCTAGGTACGTGAAGACAACATCAATAAAGCTGGATTTTGACAACAAGTTATCTCGTAACTAACAGGTAATCCAAATTAAATGGAGCGAGGACCAATTTTCCCGTCAATTCATGCATAACGCGTTGTAACGTTAGCTAGCTAAGCGTTTTCGCCGTTAGCTAGCTACCAAATAGCTAGTAGTGTATACTATAGCAGTAGCAAAGATTTAAACTATGTGCTAGTAGCAGTGGCTCTGGCTAGTACTAACATGCATCCACCATGCCCGCTTTGATAAACATAGGTAGTTAACGTTACACACGTTTGTAGTTTCAATGATTTAATAGGCCTACATTATTGGTGTTGCTCGTGTTATATTCCCGCCCTGATGACTTGGATTAGTCTGAAAATGGAATAGACAATATGTCCATGAAATGTGGTGTTTTCCAGAATTTTCGTTCATGCTCCTTTTGAGGGACAACTTCTGTGCGTGATCCTCTAACGTTAGATGAAATGTCTTTTGACATTTTGTATTTTTATTAGTTATATAGCTAGCTAGCTAGCTATATTTCATGGTCTTTGAATCCCATGAATATACCCATATCTCTCAATAATAATGTTAGAGTAACTTCTTCATTACATAAAAAAATATATATATATATATACCTCCAGGAGGGATTTTTGTTTAATGCAATGATGAAATGACCTCCATTGTTATATTTTACCACTAACACCAAAGATGGTCTATTATATTGACAAAATAGTTGATTGGACAATGGAATTGGCAGAAGATACATGACTTTAAGCATGTTTATGCTGAGCTGCACTGGGTTCCGAACACAATCATGGTTACATTAAGACAGGTGGAGCCGGCACGAGATATGGGTTGGAAATTGTACCTCAATGCAGGGATGAGATATGCCACTCGAACTACTCCAAATTGTACCTTTATCCACTTTATTGAGACAATTGAAGTACTGCTACTTTTTCCAGAAAAATACCCTTTTCGTAATTATGCTAGGTAGCAGTAGGCCTACAGCCATTCTGAAATGGCAGTGTCAGCCAATCAGCTCCTTTGTTGTTCAACGCGATGTGCCGTTCCATAATGGCTGCTGTGGCAGTTTTCCTTGAAAACTAGCAGTATTTCAATCTTCTCTATGGGGCAATGTGGTTAAAGGTAAAGTTGAGTACAGTGGCCATATCCCATCCCTGCATTGAGGTACGTCTTCTGACCCATATCTCGCGCCACCTCCACGGTGTCTTAATGTAACGATGATTGCGGTCCGACCCCAGTGCAGGTCAGTGTAAACAAGCATAATGGTAGGGTCGGTGTCTTCTGGCAAACAATGGAAATACAGGTCTTCAAATATGGAAGGCAGGCGAGAGGAGGTGAGATTAGGTGTGATCATTCTAGCCAATAAGAGGGCAGATAAGCGTGTGAACAGCGGGCCATAAAGATAGAGGACTCTTCTTTGTATCTGTACCATTATAGCGTCTGTGACAGTATGGGCAGCACCATTGAGGCTATCTTCGTTTTTAAAGTAGTACATTTTCTTCTTCATTGTCTGATCGCTACCAACTCATAGGAATCCCCACCTGTTGACTAATTTTAAAAGGGTGGAAGCCCTCACTGTCCCTTTTAAAACAGGTTATATCCATGATGAGTTCTCTATCTCTAACAACTCCGATATAAAGTCATGGGGGAAAAAATTGGGCCGAAATGCCACGTGTGTCCACTTATATCAGTGCATTCATAACTACCTAACCATTACGAAATGTATATATGATCAAATAAGCCTCACATAGCACATTAGCAACTACATTGTTTTGTTGACCAAATTCGACACTCATTATCCTCCGAACAAAAATTCTTCACTTCGTGGGCTTTTTTTTGTGGACAGATTTTTTTTGGTGCAGTAAAACCTCTTGCTTTGCCTCTTCCTCTCTGATAACACCAATGTTCCTCTCCTGTTCGATGGAGCCAATATCCTAACGGATTTTCTTCCTGTCATGTTGTAACCTATAAATCCAGGACTTGCTGAGAAGAACCCACATCCTTCACCATGTTCCTTACCATGGCCCTGCTGAGGAAAGGCATCTCTGGCAAGCAGTGGATCGGGAAGTACCGCCGGCCGCGTGCCATCACCTGGCAGATGAAACGCAACATGCTGGTGCACCTGGAGCGCGAGGCGGAGAACGAGTACTGGATCTCCCGGCCGTACATGACCACAGAGCAGGAGAGAGGACACGCCGCTGAGCGCCGAGCACAGAACTGGCTCAAAATTAAGGAGACCAAGTTTCAAAAGTTTCCAGAACATAAGTATGTTGCAGATCATCTAAGTCACCTCAACACGACCAAGACATGGTCAAGTTAATGAGGAGGAAGCATTGACTTTGTGTGGGGAGATGGAGAGGGGGCATGCATGTTAACTGCCATTTGACTCCTGTGTGTCTTAATGTATGTAATGTGTATGAACTATGGAGTGTTGGTAATTATATCTTTATAAAGCAAGCTCATATTTAAAAACAACCAGTGATTTGCTTTATAATATATGTCAAACGGTATTGTGCATACATTAGTGAGTCTCATAGACTCTTAACCCCTCTGGGACCCCCAGATGTAGGCCTGGACCTCTGCCTCTCAAACACATGTCTGAAGCGTCTCATTAACGAGTTGTCCCACCGCAAAGCTATACCGTATATCACCGGCAGATGGCGCTAGAAGTTTGAATGAGTAACCACCAGTTTTGGGGTACCACCAGTCAGGCGCGTTCTAGCAAGCGCAGAGGAGAGTTCCCCAGATGCGAGTCGCGACGAGCTGTAAGCGCTTCATTCGACTTCGCAAACGCTTGCTCAACGGGGTGCGCAGCCATCGACTGCGAGAAGTCTTTGTAGCAGTAGCAGCTAGACGATCCCTTTACCTAAAGCTCACTTTCTCAGTACAGATAAAAGGGACCATGAAGACAGCCATCTGGAGTTATCGTTTTGCGGATAGTATCCAGCCCCACCGATCGCTCCCACACACGGACGACTGAATGACGAGCGAGGATGGCTGGAGGAAGGAGAGGACTTGTAGCCCCTCAAAACACTTTTTTAGAAAATATTGTCAGACGATCTAACGGTAAGGATCTTGCTCACATGAGATGCGCTATGCCTATGATAATTCACTTGAGTATGGAGTAGCCCACCAAAAAACATGTTGGGGTGTTAAATCATCGATGAAGCCTACCCTTTGGCATGTTAAAACGCATAATGGCGAGGGTCGAGAAACTGGGAGATCTTTCTCCATTAACATCGTCTTGACTTCAGACTAATCATAAAACAGAATAAAACCATTTCCATCTCCTTCGAATCATTTGTAGCCAATTTCCAATCGTCAATGTTTAATAAAGTTTGTATGGTAGTCTGAACTTATTAATTGAAAGACATGGATAGGTTACCACTAGGCTATTTGTCTGGCACATCTCTCTTGTTTACAGTCAGGCTTGGGCACATCCCATTCACAGAAAGTCGCATCCTATTTTATCTCATGTGCGCATGGAATCAGAAGTGACACACAATTTGGGAAATTATGCAGTTTAAAGGTAGCCTCGGGTGTTTCTCGCTAGTCGCCTCATAATGAAGTAAAGATAAAATACCTCGAATACATTTTATTTCTTATACTTAATAAATTAGAATAATGTATTACTACATTGCACTTTAAAGTTTGGCCTGTCGGTTCATTGTGATTTTGCAAAGTTACACAAAACTACTTTTAGTTCAAAAGCTCAAAGAACATGTGTAAGGCAATATGTCCAGGTGAAATGTTGGTTGTGAAATAGTATTAAAAAATCACTCAAATAAAACAACAGTTTGTATGAAATACATTTGTCACTGTCACTTTAACAATTTTTCTTTTTAACTTTTCAGTATGGACATTATCACATAGACAGACAGGTATAAACAAACCATGTTTTGGAGTGCTGCTCATGTTTTTCCCCCTAATCTCACTCTCTATTAACCTTTTGTACTGTGTTTGTTGTTCTGTACCAATTGCTGTTAATTTACAAAGTAAATTAATTTAAGTCTAAAATCCTGGCCTGGGGGTAGATGCCTATACCCCCCCCCCCGTTCTCTTTTCATTAACATCATTAACTTCTATTCATTTGGGTTCACAGACACTACCCAGCTAAAGTTTAGGAAAATGTTCTGTGTTAGCTGGGTAGTAACTGTTTGTTACTGGTCATTTAATTCCTAGGACACTTGTTCTTCGTTGGGACATAGATGAATGATGCTTAGCTACCCATCAGTGATGGCATCCTACTGTTGTTTTGAAAACCATTGTAAAATAACAAATGTTGGCATGGAACGTTCTACTTCATAGTACTGTGTTTGTGTCAGTAATGTTACTGGTTGTCTTCATTTAGCTTGGTGAATGTAGTTTGGTAGGATAGTGTGTGTAGTTTGTATTTTCTATTGTTGGGTAGCACATGTAGTTTGTGTTTTGTTCCCATTCCATGTTGATGACGAGTGACATTTTGACACCACAGATGGAACATACTTTATTATTTAGTACTCTACTGCTGCTGTAGCAAGCATGTCTTTCATAATGCCAGGTTGACTTTATGTACTTGCAGATTCAATCATGCTTTTCTTCTAACAACAATGTGAACAACATATTGTGTGTGCAATAGTGGGAGCTGGAACCAACCACTGTGCAATAGTGGGAGGAACCAAATTATAAAAAATAAATCAAATCTATTTTCTGTGTGTGAGAGAGACAGTCAGTCCCCTAATCTCATAGCCAACAGGCCAGAAGCCTCCAGAGAGTTAGAGACCAGGAGACAGAACTGAAGCATGTAGCATGTCTTTTAAATCTTTTATGGTATGAAATATTTACGTCATTGTAACTCTTGAGGCTCCACATAAACAGCTACAATATTCTTCTCCTATTCCCACTTTCCCTGGATTCTAAGTGTGTGAGAGAGAGAGAGAGAGAGTGTGTGCCTGTGCACACACCTGTGTGTGTGTTACTTCAGAGGATTGGAGTGAAGCTAAGAGTTTCCTGTGAACAGAGATCATTGGCAGTGCAGTGAGGCGTCAGGTAGCCTAGCGGTTAAGAGCATTGAGCCTGTAACCAAAAGGTCGCTGGCTCGATACCCCGAGCCGACTAGGTGAAAAATCTGTCTTGGCCTATGAGCAAGGTGCTTAACCCTAATTGCACCAATAAGTCGCTTTGGATCAGAGAATCTGCTGAATGACCTAAAAATGCAGTGTATTCATAGTTATTACACCCAACTCCTATAGAGACAGGGATGTAACTACTGCACAGTGGTGTGAATGTGTAGCTTGGACTTTGATGTTTTTCTTTCTTTGTGTGCTGACGTCAGCAATAGGTTAAATCAGCATTTTGTCACTAAGATTTGGGAGTTTTCTATAATCCTTTGTCATAAATATCCTTGGAATTGCCACTGTATCTTCTCTTCCATAAACAATTGGTGGAACACAGCAATTAAACTGTGGAGTGTAGCCATTCCTGTGCATTTAAGTTGACTCATTAGTTATTTAATAGACTATGGTTGAACCTATAGGTGCTTTCCTCGCGCCGTAGCTGCCTGACTTCTATGTCAATCATTTGTGAACGGATCAAAAACCAATTTGATCCTCATCACATTGAGTCATGTATTGTTGTATTTTGACAGAGCTTGCTTTTCCTCCCTTCCCAAAAGCAATAATTCATACAAATGTGATATAATACATGTGCTATGTAGCTGCATAGAAACACTATCGTCAGCATAGCAGCGCACTGTAGTAAGCTTCAGTGAGTCTGTGGCTGGTGACAGACAGATGTTTCTATGCCGTTCTGTATACGAACTAATAGCTGTAGTCCTATATCTGAAGGGGTATTACATTACATAAGGGAAAGAAACAACAAATAATTCTATTTTATAATCAGCTGGTAGTATTTGTCAACCTTTAATGTCTACGTTTAGTTTCTTATAGAGGGTTAAAGTAATGTTCACTGAGAAATCATCAATTGTACATGTATACAAAGAACATGTGAAGTGAGATTTTGACAGTGCTAAAAATGGTATCACTTTAAATACTCAGCATGATAGCTATCTATTTCAAACCAAATGCAACACTGTTTGATTTAAACCCTGCGTGGATTATCTCTACTTTCTCATAGGTACAATGAGTGGTTTTGAAATAAATGCTATTGTCGCCAGTGTTGGGAGTGACACATCTCTTTTAACACAAGCTTCACATTTTTGTGCTGTCAAAATAAAGCCAGAGGTGTCATGCAATGCTTACGTAGGCATTATGTCCAGCTTACGTAGGCATTATGACTTATGTATACCCCTTCAAGCCTAACCGACACTAACCCTCCCCACATGCAGTGCTTACTTACTCAGCATTAATGGTAAGGATGGTCTGAGACTGAGTACAGTACCCATATGTGAAGGATTATTCTGCTGCTCTGTTTTCACACTGTACTGCAGTAGCTTCCATCGTGCGATATGACTGCTGTCGCCTGTCGATGTCGACCCTGGGTTGGTGTCAACACCATTTTACTTCAGTTTTTTATTTAATTCATGTATTTGGATTTTCTTTCCAAGTTGTTTATTTGAATTTGAGTTCAGTTGCTATCTATGAGTGTACTGAAATGCAATTTATCCCAATCCTGCTCCACTGTTCTCCCCACCCCGCGTAATGTGTTGTAGATAACTGTGACCAATCACCAATGAGTGAGCCTTACCTCCTTCTCTGTTCCCCCTCATCTTTGACAGATACCAATTTTGTCCTTGGGAATGCTCAGATCGTGGACTGGCCCATCGTCTACAGCAACGATGGCTTCTGCAAGCTGTCGGGGTACCACAGGGCGGAAGTCATGCAGAAGAGCAGCACATGCAGGTACATTACACTGCCTTCCATCTCTTTTTATCTAATTTATTGAACAGCAACAATGAACACTGAGGTGTTGTTGTGGTTCTTTGTCGTCTTCTTCAGCTCATTTTACTCCATACTTCCTATTAACATACTTATTTTCAGATACTGTAGATGAAATCACCAGATTCCTTTTTTCAGCCCACCAGCATTATAAAATGACATTGAAAAGAAAAATTGAGAAAAACAAAAGAATCACCTTTCCCTGCCAAACCAAAGGCCATACTTTACAGCTAATTCCGCTGTGTTTATCCTAGCCAGCAAACAAGAAGAAATAAACCCCTATTAAGAATCAAACAGATTGAAATCACTCTTCAGACTCTCCAAAAGTGACTTTGTTCAATGTTGGCGAGCTCTGCATGCTCAGCTGGATTAGTTGTTGTTGTGCGAAAAATTGTGTGTGTTTTCGAGCTCTTTTTACACATTTGATCATCGCTGGGAGGTAGTTATTGTTTTCCTTTTCACATTTAAGGTACCATACTCCCTTCTTTAAGTTCAAACTAAAGTTCTGAGAACATTAAGCACATCTTGCATACAAAAACAACTGATAACTTTCCACCAATATACTTTTCACACTATTGACTCAAGCTGGACCAAACCAAGGTGTACTGGGATGGCCTGGTTACAGAGTTTGTAAGTAGTTGCGGTAACTGCGTTGGAAAGGACAACGTAAAAATAAATCATCTGAGTCAGCACAGTGTGGTTTGGGTCGGCCCTATAGCTAAATCTGTCCATGCTGGCGCGTGATGTGTCGACATGTTCCTGTCAGAATGAAGCCAACATTCTTAAGGAGATGTCGCATCATAGCAGCTATTGTCCAATAAGAAACGCTTTCGTTCATTTTCTGTTGCATAAACGTTATGCTACTGTGTGCCCTAATGAAGACAACCCAGTCTGCAGGCGCATGGTGTGTTGAGATATGTTTCTGTCAGGAGTGATGTCAGATGAGGCCAACAGTCTTTGGGAGCCGTTGCACCTTGATCCTTGCGAGCAGGCCCCAAAATACAGTCTCATTAGAATGACCCTGTTGTTCAAAGCTAACAACTCCACAGAGCTATTTTTGAAATGGCTGCAATGGCTGCAATCAGTGGTGTGAGACCAGAGTGTGTTAAACCAGAGGGTGTGTGTGTGCTACATGTTTACTGTATCTTGAAGATGGATATTTTGACTATCAGATAATTAAAATGGATCTTTGTGCCAACAAAATCAAATCAAATTGTATTTGTCACATTCGCCTAATACAACACGTGTAGACCTTACCATGAAATGCTTATTAACAAGCCCTTAACCAACAATGCAGTTTTAAGAAAAATGTTTACTAAATAAAATTAAATTAAAGAGCAACAATAAAATAACAATAACGGGGTCATATACAGGAGGTACCGGTACCGAGTCAATGTGCCGGGGTACAGGTTAGTCAAGTTAAATAAAGGTTCAATAAATTGAAATAAAAAAATGCTAGTCAAGGTAATATGTACATGTATGTATGGGTAAAATGACTGTACATAGACAATAAACAGTGAGTAGCAGCAGCATAAATGGCTTTGGGGTAGAAGCTGTTCAGAAGCCTTTTGGACCTAGACTTGGCGCTCCGGTACCGTGCTCGGTCCTCCTTTTCCTGCAGTCCACAATCATCTCCTTTGTCTTGATCACACTGAGGGAGAGGTTGTTATCCTGGCACCACACTGCCAGGTCTCTGACTAACTCCCTATAGGCTGTCTCATCGTTGTCGGTGATCAGGCCGAACACGGTTGTGTCGTCTGCAAACTTAATGATGGTGTTGGAGTCGTGCTTGGCCACGCAGTCATGGGTGAACAGTGAGTACAGGAGGAGACTAAGCACTCACCCCTGTGTTGAGGATCATCGTGGCAGATGTGTTGTTGCCTACCCTTTCCACCTGGGGGCGGCCCGTCAGGAAGTCCAGGATCCAGTTGCAGAGGGAGTTGTTTAGTCCCAGGGTCTTTAGCTTAGTGATGAGCTTTGAGGGCACTATGGTGTTGAATGCTGAGCTGTAGTCAATGAACAGCATTCTCACATAGGTGTTCCTTTTGTCCAGGTGGGAAATTGCAGTGTTGAGTGCAATAGAGATTGTGTCATCTGTGGATCTGTTGGGGCAGTATGCAAATTGGAGTGGGTCTAGGGTTTCTGGAATGATGGTGTTGATGTGAGCCATGACCAGCCTTCCAAAGCACTTCATGGCTACAGACGTGAGTGCTACGGGTCAGTAGTCATTTAGGCAGGTTACCTTGGTGTTCTTGGGCACAGGGACTTTGGTGGTCTGCTTGAAACATGTACCGTACCAGTCAAATGTTTGGACACACCTACTCATTCCAGGGTTTTTCTTTATTTGTATTATTTTCTACATTGTTGAATGATAGTGAAGACGTCAACACTATGAAGTATACACACTCTTGGCATTCTCTCAACCAGCTTCATGAGATAGTCACCTGGAATGCATTTCAATTAACAGGTGTACCTTGTTAATTTGTGGATTTCTTTCCTTCTTAATGCGTTTGAACCAATCAGTTGTGTTGTGACAAGGTAGGGGTGGTATACAGAAGATAGCCTTATATGGTAAAATACCAATTCCATATTATGGCAAGAACAGCTCAAATAAGAAAAGAGAAACGACAGTCCATCATTACTTTAATATATGAATGTCAGTCAATCTGGAACATTTCAAGAACTTTGAAAGTTTCTTCAAGTGCAGTCCCAAAAACCATCAAGCACTATGATGAAACTGGCTCTCATGAGGACCGCCACAGGAAAGGAAGACCCAGAGTTACCTCTGCTGCAGAGGATAAGTTCATTAGAGATGAACTGCACCTCAGATTACAGCCCAAATAAATGTTTCACAGAGTTCAAGTAATGGACACATGTCAACATCAACTGTTCAGAGGAGACTGCGTGAATCAGGCCTTCATGGTCGAATTGCTGCAAGAAAGCACTACTAAAGGACACCAATAAGGAGAAGAGACTTGCTTGGGCCAAGAAACACGAGCAATGGACATTAGACCGGTGAAAATCTGTCCTTTGGTCTGATGAGTCCAAATTTGAGATTTTTGGTTCCAGCCGCCGTGTCTTTGTGAGACACAGAGTAGGTGAACGGATGATCTCCGCATGTGTGATTCCCACCGTGAAGCATGGAGGAGGAAAGGTGATGGTGTGGGGGTGCTTTGCTGGTGACAATGTCTGTGATTTATTTTGAATTCAAGGCACACTTAACCAGCATGGCTACCACACGATTCTGCAGCGATACACCATCCCATCTGGTTTGCGCTTAGTGAGACTATCATTTGTTTTTCAACAGGACAATGACCCATAACGCACCTCCAGGCTGTGTAAGGGCTATTTGACCAAGGAGAGTGATGGAGTACTGCATCAGATGACCTGCCCTCCACAGTCAGCTGACCTCAACCCAATTGAGATGTTTTGGGATGAGTTGGACCGCAGAGTGAAGCAGCCAATGAGTGCTCAGCATATGTGGGAACTCCTTCAAGACTGTTGGGAAAGCATTCCTCATGAAGCTGGTTGAGAGAATGCCATGAGTGTGCAAAGTTGTCATCAAAGCAAAGAGTGGCTACTTTGAAGAATCTAAAATATTTTTTTATTCGTTTAACACTTTTTTGGTTACTACATGATTACCTATGTGTTATTTCATAGTTTTAATGTCTTCACTATTATTATACAAAATAGTAAAAATAAAGAAAAACCCTTGAATGAGTAGGTGTAACGATGTTCGTCTGAGGAAGAAGGAGTAGACCAAAGTGCAGCGTGGTACGTGTTCATGATGTTTTAATATCGCATAACACGGTCAAAAAACATGGTCAAAAAACATTCTGGGGTTGCCTCTCGTGCACACCTCCTCGAGCCAACTCCTCGTAGCGTCGCCGCTCCGCCTTAGCTGCCTCCAGCTCCTCTTTAGGACGGCGATACTCTCCCGTCTGTGCCCAGGGTCCCTTGCCGTCCAGGATTTCCTCCTATGTCCAACTCTCCAACAAATGCTGCTCCTTCCTACCACGCTGCTTGGTCCTTTGGTGGTGGGTAGTTCTGTAACGATGTTCGTCTGAGGAAGAAGGAGTAGACCAAAGCGCAGCGTGGTACGTGTTCATGATGTTTTAATATAGCCTGAACACTGAAACAAAGAACAAAAGTGGAACAAAACGCAACAGTTCTGTCAGGCACTCACACAAAACAGAAAACAACTACCCACAAAACACAGGTGGGAAAAGGCTACCTAAGTATGCTTCTCAATCAGAGACAACGATAGACAGCTGCCTCTGATTGAGAACCACACCCGGCCAAACACATAGAAATAGACAACATAGAACAAAAACATAGAATGCCCACCCCAACTCACTCCCTGACCAACCAAAATAGAGACATAAAAAGGATCTCTAAGGTCAGGGCGTGACAGTAGGTGTGTCCAAACTTTTGACTGGTACTGTAAGTGAAACAGATAAAGAAGATTGCACAAACAATGCAGTGATCTAAAATCATAAAAAACATTGATAAACACTTCACACACACACTGCTGTCCTCAATAAGGTATTTCAAGAGACTAATTTTACTTCGTTGCAGCACTCTAACATGTCTACGCTCTTGTTTTTGAGTGCTTCTGGGTGACATTAAAAATGAATACTGTTGTTTTCCGTTTGTGTTTCTAGCTTCATGTACGGGGAGCTCACAGACAAGGATACTAGCGAGAAAGTACGGCTAACGTTTGAAAACTACGAGATGAACTCATTTGAAATACTAATGTATAAAAAAAACAGTAAGTACCAAGTTAACATAAAAAACAGCCTCTTGTCACGCTAATGTATTCTGCCATTTTTTATGAATATGTACAATGCTGTTCCATTGCCAATTGGAACAGTACTAACCCTGTAGATCATGGGCCATAGCCATAAAGCGTCTCATAGTAGGATTTCTGATCTAGGATCAGTGTTGCCTTGTAGGTCATAATGAATCAGTGGAGACCTGATCCTAGATTAGCACTCCTACTCTGACATGCTTTATGAATACGGGCCCAGTCATAACTCCCCGTCCCGCCAGCAGGGAGCTGGGTCTTTGAGCCCAGTTTTAACCATGTGCTTTTTTAATAAATACGTTTCTGTTGAGAGCTGTATTCCCCATTTGACCATTTGTATCAAAGACTATTATAGATAAAGCTATAATAATGTATGTTCTCTCATCTCAGGAACGCCGGTATGGTTCTTTGTCAAGATAGCCCCTATACGAAACGAACAGGAAAAAGTGGTGCTGTTTCTGTGCACCTTCAGTGACATCACAGCCTTTAAACAACCAATAGAAGATGAAACTTCAAAAGGTGAGTGACAGAGTTTGTAAGTGGCAACAAAGGATGTGGTCACATTTACTTGGATAGTCCCCTACAGATGAGACGATGTGCAAGTCCTAACTACTTTTTACAATAAAGTATTATAATAACGTGATGTGTTTCGTCTAAAGCCCTCATCAGGGTGCTGCTTTTAATCTAAACACGTCATTATTAATAATAACACTCTGGTTAGTTAATAAATTCAATCTTGGTCTACCTTTAGTACATTCGTATTAGTACATTATTTTCACACAGACTACTAATCCCTCGTGCTCTCAGGTTGGGGGAAGTTTGCCCGGCTAACTCGTGCTCTGACCAGCAGTAGAGGGGTGTTACAGCAGCTACAGCCTACTGTACACAAGGGAGAGAATGTTCACAAGCACTCCCGCCTAGCTGAGGTACGCTAATATTTATGTCTATTGTACGTGTTTATAACTACACTGATAAAGCTAGGGTGTGTGTGTGTGTGTGTGTGTGTGTGTGTGTGTGTGTGTGTGTACCCACTGGAGCAGAGAAGCAATCCCAGACCCTCTTTCTACATCTCAAATGGCATCCTATTCCCTATATAGTGCACTACCTTTGACCATAAGGCTTTGTTGAAAAGTAATGCACTTTAGGGAATAAGGTGCTATTTGAGACGCACCCTCTATAATACAGGCCTCTAGTGTTCTACTTAACTTTTAACCACCCCTCCCCTTTGCTCTCCTACCCGGCTACCCCAACCCCCATTTCCCCTGCAGCTCCGTGAGTTTTGCCTCACACTGCACTGTGTGTAGTAACTATTACATACTGTAGCAGGGGATTTCACACACATTTTTCCTTTTTGTGCCCCGCCGTGTGTGTGTGTGTGTGTGTGTGTGTGTGTGTGTGTGTGTGTGTGTGTGTGTGTGTGTGTGTGTGTGTGTGTGTGTGTGTGTGTGTGTGTGTGTGTGTGTGTGTGGGGAATGACACACACCATTGTCATTCCATTTGGTTATGGTGGAGGCATGTGCGCCAGTGCTGTGAATCCATTTGTCTCTGTCCTTTTTTGTGATTATAGAGATGCACGAAATGATAACACACACACACCCATGTACAAACACACAGATGCACACACGCACACCATATATGGATGTAACAATATCTAAGCAACCTTTAAAGGTAGACTCAGCGATATAACATAGATGCAGAAAGTAAACAGCATAGTGGGCCAATTTCCGCAACAACTAAGAGCGTTGAAGCACAAGGCTCAACTTCTCCTCTGTTTTGGGCCCTTGGCTACCACGCTGTAACAGCATGAAGTGAACCTGTGCACAGGCGCAGATAATGTGTGCCTTGCATCTTCGCTCATCTCAATATCTGCAGTACTGCTTGTGGCAATGTCATTTCACTGTGTGTACCTTTCAGTGAACTGTAACCTCTTGGTTTACCCCAAACCCTTCTTTGATTTTATTGCATCAAACTCATCAAAGATATACAATCTGCAGGTCCTCCAGCTGGGCTCAGACATCCTCCCCCAGTACAAGCAGGAGACGCCCAAGACGCCGCCCCACATCATCCTCCACTACTGCGCCTTCAAGACCACCTGGGACTGGGTCATCCTCATCCTCACCTTCTACACGGCCATTATGGTTCCTTACAACGTCTCCTTCAAGGTCTGAACCATATAATGACATATACTTTATCCCTGACCAAGATGGCTGCCATTATCAGCATATTCTGTCTAGAGCTTTGCAGTTGTGTGACATCAACCACTCTATTTTGTATTATATATCTCGGTCCCACTTTAAACGAAGTACAACTTGTAAAGGCTTTATTTAGCATACATAAATGATTCATAAGCACTACATAAAGGCTTCACAAATCATCTATAAGCTTATGTCAGGGTGTATAAACATACAAGGTGTGTTATGTCACATTTGATTATTCACCCTTCAGTGGGAATGGTTATGTCACCCTTTTATACACAGTTTTTCAAGTATGACATACTCTTATAGATGATTTGTGAAGCATTTATGTAGTGATTATGAAGGCTTTATGTATGCTTTATAAAGCCTTTATAAGTTGTACTTTGTTTAAAGTGGGACCTATATCTCTATGGTCTAACAAAGATTCTCTAATTTACAATAATAAAGATCCTCTCCTGTCCTCAAGGATGCATAAAAAATAAATGTACGCTAATAATCTTGGGGAGGTAATATAGATTCTCTACTTTAAAGCAAATTGCCATTCGGGAATAACACAGATTCTCTACTATACTGCTCTACAAAGATTCTCTCTTTTTCTATGACACAGATTCTCTCCTCTACTATAACAAAGATTCTCTACTCTACCTCTCTACTATCAGACCAAGCAGAACAACGTGACGTGGCTGGTGGTGGACAGCATCGTAGACGTAATCTTCCTGGTGGACATCGTACTCAACTTCCACACTACCTTCGTGGGCCCGGCCGGAGAGGTCATCTCTGACCCCAAGCTCATCAGGATGAACTACCTGAAGACCTGGTTCGTCATCGACCTGCTCTCCTGCCTGCCTTACGACGTCATCAACGCCTTCGAGAATGTGGACGAGGTCAGTACTGTGTGTGTGTGTGTGGTGGGTGTTCGTCATCAACCTGCTCTCCTGCCTGGCCTATGACCTCGTTAGCGCCTTCGAGAATGTGGACGTAGTCAATCGGGTCTGACAATATATTGGTAATTTAGCTTTTACAGCTTTAATAGTTGAGTTAGAGTTTTTGATATGTAGAAATGTGCAACTTAAAGCAGTACGGTCTCGGGTTCTGTGTAGAATTTCTCCTGTTCCGAAGGATGCGCGAACAGCGACACATACTAAACATTCAGTGTGGCCCCAGTGGGGTTCTAACTCACAACCCTGGTGTTGCCACTACCCGCCCCATGATCTAACCCACAACCCTGGTGTTACCACTACCACTACCAGCCCCATGTTCTACATTAGTAGTCTCTAGATGTCTAATCCCAGTGAGCTATATTGATTCGCTGCCATTGAGCTTTTCTGTCTGACTATATAATTTATGTTTGGCTAATGACAGCAGCTAATGTCCTTACCCGCCCTCCAGAAACACCCAACACAGCCTTTTCTCAGTCTCTCCCACAAAACCAATGAGCTCAGCCTGATATATTAGCTTATATTACTGGACATCAGGCTGTGTGTGTGTGTGTGTATAGACGAGTTCAGCCTGTTAACCAGCGTATGTTACTGGACATCAGGCTGTGTGTGTCTATAGACGAGTTCAGCCTGTTAACCAGCGTATGTTACTGGACATCAGGCTGTGTGTGTGTATAGACGAGTTCAGCCTGTTAACCAGCGTATGTTACTGGACATCAGGCTGTGTGTGTCTATAGACGAGTTCAGCCTGTTAACCAGCGTATGTTACTGGACATCAGGCTGTGTGTGTGTATAGACGAGTTCAGCCTGTTAACCAGCGTATGTTACTGGACATCAGGCTGTGTGTGTCTATAGACGAGTTCAGCCTGTTAACCAGCGTATATTACTGGACATCAGGCTGTGTGTGTCTATAGACGAGTTCAGCCTGTTAACCAGCGTATGTTACTGGACATCAGGCTGTGTGTGTGTGTGTGTATAGACGAGTTCAGCCTGTTAACCAGCGTATGTTACTGGACATCAGGCTGTGTGTGTCTATAGACGAGTTCAGCCTGTTAACCAGCGTATGTTACTGGACATCAGGCTGTGTGTGTGTGTGTGTATAGACGAGTTCAGCCTGTTAACCAGCGTATGTTACTGGACATCAGGCTGTGTGTGTGTGTGTATAGACGAGTTCAGCCTGTTAACCAGCGTATGTTACTGGACATCAGGCTGTGTGTGTGTGTGTATAGACGAGTTCAGCCTGTTAACCAGCGTATGTTACTGGACATCAGGCTGTGTGTGTGTGTGTCTATAGACGAGTTCAGCCTGTTAACCAGCGTATGTTACTGGACATCAGGCTGTGTGTGTGTATAGACGAGTTCAGCCTGTTAACCAGCGTATGTTACTGGACATCAGGCTGTGTGTGTGTATAGACGAGTTCAGCCTGTTAACCAGCGTATGTTACTGGACATCAGGCTGTGTGTGTGTGTGTATAGACGAGTTCAGCCTGTTAACCAGCGTATGTTACTGGACATCAGGCTGTGTGTGTGTATAGACGAGTTCAGCCTGTTAACCAGCGTATGTTACTGGACATCAGGCTGTGTGTGTGTGTGTGTATAGACGAGTTCAGCCTGTTAACCAGCGTATGTTACTGGACATCAGGCTGTGTGTGTGTGTATAGACGAGTTCAGCCTGTTAACCAGCGTATGTTACTGGACATCAGGCTGTGTGTGTGTGTATAGACGAGTTCAGCCTGTTAACCAGCGTATGTTACTGGACATCAGGCTGTGTGTGTGTATAGACGAGTTCAGCCTGTTAACCAGCGTATGTTACTGGACATCAGGCTGTGTGTGTGTGTCTATAGACGAGTTCAGCCTGTTAACCAGCGTATGTTACTGGACATCAGGCTGTGTGTGTCTATAGACGAGTTCAGCCTGTTAACCAGCGTATGTTACTGGACATCAGGCTGTGTGTGTCTATAGACGAGTTCAGCCTGTTAACCAGCGTATGTTACTGGACATCAGGCTGTGTGTGTGTGTGTATAGACGAGTTCAGCCTGTTAACCAGCGTATGTTACTGGACATCAGGCTGTGTGTGTGTGTGTCTATAGACGAGTTCAGCCTGTTAACCAGCGTATGTTACTGGACATCAGGCTGTGTGTGTGTGTATAGACGAGTTCAGCCTGTTAACCAGCGTATATTACTGGACATCAGGCTGTGTGTGTCTATAGACGAGTTCAGCCTGTTAACCAGCGTATGTTACTGGACATCAGGCTGTGTGTGTGTGTCTATAGACGAGTTCAGCCTGTTAACCAGCGTATGTTACTGGACATCAGGCTGTGTGTGTGTGTCTATAGACGAGTTCAGCCTGTTAACCAGCGTATGTTACTGGACATCAGGCTGTGTGTGTCTATAGACGAGTTCAGCCTGTTAACCAGCGTATGTTACTGGACATCAGGCTGTGTGTGTGTATAGACGAGTTCAGCCTGTTAACCAGCGTATGTTACTGGACATCAGGCTGTGTGTGTCTATAGACGAGTTCAGCCTGTTAACCAGCGTATGTTACTGGACATCAGGCTGTGTGTGTCTATAGACGAGTTCAGCCTGTTAACCAGCGTATGTTACTGGACATCAGGCTGTGTGTGTGTGTGTATAGACGAGTTCAGACTGTTAACCAGCGTATGTTACTGGACATCAGGCTGTGTGTGTGTGTGTATAGACGAGTTCAGCCTGTTAACCAGCGTATGTTACTGGACATCAGGCTGTGTGTGTGTGTGTGTATAGACGAGTTCAGCCTGTTAACCAGCGTATGTTACTGGACATCAGGCTGTGTGTGTGTGTGTATAGACGAGTTCAGCCTGTTAACCAGCGTATATTACTGGACATCAGGCTGTGTGTGTGTATAGACGAGTTCAGCCTGTTAACCAGCGTATGTTACTGGACATCAGGCTGTGTGTGTGTGTCTATAGACGAGTTCAGCCTGTTAACCAGCGTATGTTACTGGACATCAGGCTGTGTGTGTGTATAGACGAGTTCAGCCTGTTAACCAGCGTATGTTACTGGACATCAGGCTGTGTGTGTGTGTGTGTATAGACGAGTTCAGCCTGTTAACCAGCGTATGTTACTGGACATCAGGCTGCATTTGAAGGGTCACAAACCTGTCAGCGTTCATTTGTCTTATGGCAGCCGTATAGAGTTATTATGGTGGTCGTTGGTTTTGATTTGTGACTCCGTCTTCAGTGTGTGTGTGAGTGACTTTGTTTTCAGTGTGTGTGTGTGTGGCTGTGTTTTCACACAGTAGCTAAAGGCCTCTTTGGGTTTGCGGTTCTCTGAGTCCCTCTTCTCCTCGTTTACGACCAGAAGCTGCTCACCAAGAGATAGTAAGGGAATTCAAGGAACAGGAAGATTCTCTTTGAACGGAAAGAAAATATTCTCCAAAGAGCAGCATATTAGTGCCGTCCCTCCTACCTTCCACACACATTTATTAAATTATGGAATTAAACCCATTTATCCATGAGTGTTAAAGCGCTGAGGCTCAGGCACATATTACTGTATGACTCAGACTGCTGCAGCAATAGGAAATATAGCGTTGCTGTCATTTTCAGTATGTGAAGTGCCTTGCTTACCCAAAGGGGTCAGTCTCCTTACCAGAGAATTCAGTAGTGTGTCAGTAGTCACACAACCCCATGGTGATGAGGTATAAATACACTACATTACCAAAAGTATGTGGACACCTGCTCATCGAACATCTCATTCCAAAATCATAGGCATTAATATGGAGTTGGTCCCCCTTTTTGTTGCTGTAACAGCCTCCACTGTTCTGGGAAGGCAGGTAGCCTAGTGTTTAGAGCGTTGGGCCAGTAACCGAAAGGTTGCTGGATCGAATCCCCGAGCTGACAAGGTAAAGATCTGTTGTTCTGCCCCTGACCAAGGCAATTAACCCACTGTTCCCTGGTAGGCCGTCAATGTAAATAATAATTTGTTCTTAACTGACTTGCCTAGTTAAATAAAGGTTAAATAAAAAATGTATTGAACTAGACTGGGGCAGCCCTAGCAGGGCAGAATAATTTTTTGGACGAACTGACTTGTTGGAAAGGTGGCATCCTATGACGGTGCCACATTGAAATTCACTGAGCTCTTCAGTAAGGCCCTTCTACTGACAATATTTGTCTATGGAGATTGCATGGCTGTGTGCTCGATTTTATACACCTGTCAGCAACGGCTGTGGCTGAAGAGCCGAATCCACTCATTTGAAGGGATGTCCACATACTTGTGTATATACTGTATAGTGTAGATTTTGAAAGACCTGTTTCAGATCTGTAAGTCTCAGGTAAACATGTCTCAGAGGCACAGATAAACAGAGTTGGGTTCCATTTCAATTCAGTCAATTCATTAAATAAACTGAAATTGCTTTTCAATGAGGAAAATGGGAATTGGACTTTAATTTTTTATATGAATTGAAGTAGAATTGACACCAACCTTGTAGATACATACTTGAAGATGACTCAGATATCTTTTAAGTCCCAGAGTGTATTGGGTGTGAGTTCCAGATATTTTTGAGTTCATAATCTCATACAGCCAGAACTAAAGTCTTGCATAATTATGCCAGATGCTCGATTCATTTCTGGGGGGAGACGTGTTAGAAAAGATACTAGAACGAGAAGCGAAAGCAGGGAAGTAACAAAATTCCTCATTAGTCGTCAAATCCCACACAGTCTGTTGACAGACGCTACGATACCAGTTATGTTACTTGCATCTGTCCACGAGAGATTCATGACTTGCTGCCGTTGTGTTGAGGTTTGACCTGGCTGCCCGCAGACGTTAACTTTCTATAGCTTTCTATGCCATCTCTTCTCCATGGCTCTGTCTGTGGCTTTTGAAGAAAGTCTTGGATTTGAGTTTCCAGACTTCCTGTTGAATGTGTTTTGACCTGGCTGCCTGCAGAGAGAAGCCTTCACACAGCTCTCTCTGGGTGCTCAAGTGTGGTGTGGGTAACCTCACTGTCTTTCGCCCAGCGCGCTCTGTCTCTGTCGGTCTGTCACTCTCTTCTCCTCTCTTAGTGAGCTGGCTGACTTTCATTTTTCTTTTCAGTGGAAGTGTTAGAGAACAGCAGGGTAATTAGTCCCATTGCCCCCGCCAGAACCTCCAGTGCTACCTTGTGAAGAAGTTCTCATTAAATGGAGCTGGGAGAAAATAGTCTCCTTGCCTCAAAATCCAGACTGAATCACATTTCAATGGTGGAGTGAAACAGAGGTTAATTCAGTCTGGATTTTCAGGCTAGGAGTCTGCAGTCCAATGCTAATCCACTGGAAGAGTCAGTCAGTCACAGCTTCTAATGCTTTCATGTGTTTTACATGTGAAGGCTACCCCTAGCAGTCAGTACAGCATATGGTTTGGAGACTGACGTCTCACTGAAGTGCAGAGAAATTGATTGCTTGTTTCCTAACGGGCAAGGTGAAAGCAGGAGACTAAACAAAACAATAAATTATCTTTCTCTTTTTCCTCCCGTTTCAATCGTTTTCCCCTCTTCTAAAATTAGCTTTTGTATGGCTGGTTTGACATCTGCTGTAATTTTGTATCAGGGGATTCGGGATTTCTTCTGTCATGATGTAAATCATCTGCAGCAATAGAACTAGAATTAACGTAGCCTTCGAAGTGTAGCTGCAGTGTTAGCAGTGCAGCTAGCCAGGCGTGCAGCTACTGGATTAAATGAGCTTCAGTGTAGTGATTAGCATTAGCAGTACAGCTGTCCAGGTGTGCAGGTATAGGACTGGATTAAATTAGATATTAGCATAACACAGCTAGGCAGGCATTACAGGACTGGCTCAATGAGCTCTGTGTAGACATTAGCCAGTGAAACCATAAGCATTAGACAGGAAGAAGATGTATGGCCATTGGCTAACTAATGTGTGATTGTCTGTTTGGCTATGCAGATGAATATGTACATAGGCCTACACATAAACAAAGACAAAATCTCGGATATGTCTGTATGTGTGTGTTGTCTAATCTTACGTAGTTGGTCAAATATTGGTCAAATGGAGCGCCCACCGAACAGGAAGCTGCACCCTCACCCCTAAGTAATTTAAGATGCTATAATTTAAGATGCTATAGATTTCTCTATAATCAATACACTCCCATTTACCTTTCCCCAAATCAAGCCAAATAGGCACCTCGGAAGTTTCTCACAGCGAATCAATCAATCCCACAGACAATTATGGTTGAAACAGTGCCATGTCTCTCTAATGAGTCACTGAGTCCAAGGTGCTAAAGGAGCTCTGTAAACTTGACCCCCAAAAAACATCTGGGTCAGATAGTTTAGACCCTTTCTTCTTTAAGGTTGCTGTCCCTATAATCACCAAGCCCACCTCTGACCTTTTTAACCTGTCTCTCCTCTCTGGGGAGGGTCCCATTGCTTGGAAGGGAGCCACAGTTAGTCCTTTATTTAAGGGGGAACATTAAGCTGATCCTAACTGTTATAGGACTATTTCTATTTTGCCCTGTTTATCAAAAGTGTTGGAAAAACGTATCAATAATCAACTGACTGGCTTTCTTGATGTCTATAGTATTCTCTCTTGTATGCAATCTGGTTTCCGCTCAGGTTATGGATATGTCACTGCAACCTTAAAGGTTCTCAATGATATCACCATTGCCCTTGATTCTAAGCAATGTTGTGCTGCTATTTTTATTGACTTGGCCAAAGCTTTTGCTACAGTAGACCATTCCATTCTTGTGGCTAAGGAGTATTGGTGTCTCTGAGGGGTCTTTGGCCTGGTTTGCTAACTACCTCTCTCAAAGAGTGCAGTGTATAAAGTCAGAACATCTGCTGTCTCAGCCACTGCCTGTCACCAAGGGAGTACCCCAAGGCTCGATCCTAGGCCCCACGCTCTTCTCAATTTACATCAACAACATAGCTCAGGCAGTATGAAGCTCTCTCATCCATTTATATGCAGATGATACAGTCTTATACTCAACTGGCCCCTCCCCGGATTTTGTGTTAAATGCTCTACAACAAAGCTTTCTTAGTGTCCAACAAGCTTTCTCTGCCCTTAACCTTGTTCCGAATACCTCCAAAACAAAGGTAATGTGGTTTGGTAAGAAGAATGCCCCTCTCCCCACAGGTGTGATTACTACCTCTGAGGGTTTAGAACTTGAGGTAGTCACCTCATACAAGTACTTGGGAGTATGGCTAGACGGTACACTGTCCTTCTCTCAGCACATATCAAAGCTGCAGGCTAAAGTTAAATCTAGACTTGGTTTCCTCTATCGTAATCGCTCCTCTTTCACCCCAGCTGACAAACTAACCCTGATTCAGTTGACCATCCTACCCATGCTAGATTATGGAGATTGGCAGGTAAGGGTGCTCTCGAGCACCTAGATGTTCTTTACCATTCGGCCATTAGATTTGCCACCAATGCTCCTTATAAGACACATCACTGCACTCTATACTCCTCTGTAAACTGGTCATCTCTGTATACCCGTCGCAAGACCCACTGGTTGTTGCTTATTTATAAAACTCTCTTAGGCCTCACTCCCCCCTATCTGAGTTATATACTGCAGCCCTCATCCTCCACATACAACACCCATTCTGTCAGTCACATTCTGTTAAAGATCCCCAAAGCACACACATCCCTGGGTCGCTCTTCTTTTCAGGTCGCTGCAGCTAGAGACAGGAACGAGCTGCAACAAACACTCAAACTGGACAGTTTTATCTCAATCTCTTCATTTGAAGACTCAATCATGGAAACTCTTACTGACAGTTGTCGCTGCTTTGCGTGATGTATTGTTGTCTCTACCTTCTTGCCCTTTGTGCTGTTGTCTGTGCCCAACAATGTTTGTACCCTGTTTTGTGCTGCTACCATGTTGTGATGCTGCCATGTTGTGATGCTGCCATGTTGTGTTGCTACCATGTTGTTGTCATGTTGTGTTGCTACCATGCTGTGTTGTCATGTGCTGCTGCCATGCTATGTTGTCTTAGGTCTCTCTTTATGTAGTGTTTTGTTGTCTCTCTTGTCGTGATGTGTGTTTTGTCCTATATTTTAATTTAATTTATTTGTATTTTTAATCCCGTCCCTGCAGGAGGACTTTTGGCTTTTGGTAGGCCGTCATTGTAAAGAAGAATTTGTTCTTATCTGACTTGCCTAGTTAAATAAAGGTTAAATAAAAAAATAAAAAAATGGATAGTTGAATAAAAGACATGAGCTGGCGCACACACAGAGAAAATTATTTTATGTAGAAGTGCTGACTAACGGCGAATAAACTATAAGCTATTAAAATAGAGTTGCACACTCTATATGTAAACTCCCCGTAATTTATTGGGTAAATTACTTCTCTTTTTTATGTAGCTAATCTCTAATGGATAGTAACATCGAATGAAACACATCAGACTTTGAAGTCTATTAA
Organism: Salvelinus namaycush; assembly: GCF_016432855.1. Lineage (NCBI taxonomy): Eukaryota > Metazoa > Chordata > Actinopteri > Salmoniformes > Salmonidae > Salvelinus > Salvelinus namaycush. The sequence goes on from NC_052310.1 coordinate 54,674,949, forward strand.
ATATTCTTATTCTGAGACGCTTAGTGAATACGGCCCTAAAGGATTAGGATATGTGAAAGCACGGGTTGTAATAGAGGGTAAAGGCACTTACATGCTATTTAAGCACAATTTTATTTGGTGAATTATAACGTTTAGTGCATCTCTGGGTCAGTGTACCATGGAGGGGTCAAGGGTCATTAAACGGATTTAGAGATGGATAACGTTACAATTCTAGGCCTATTGATTACTCAGGTCACCTTCATTATTAGCATGCACTGCACAATATGCACACCCTTCACACACACATGCATGCACATGAACACTATAGGCCCTATAGGGCTAGAGCTTGTTGCTGCTGTTAGCTGTCATTTAGGCAAACCAAACTGGAGAGTTTAGTGTCCTGATGTGTCGCTCAAACGCATCCATTTAGTGACTTGTTAGTTGATGAAGGCCGTGGCTGTGTCAGTGGTGTAAAGTGCTGCAGTGGTACTTAACAAGCTGATCCTAAGAAAGCTGTGATCGGGCACCAAGTCTGTTGTATCTGCAGGTACAGCACTTTGTCAGCCTCTAGTCTTTCAGCTTCTCAGCACCTGGTTAATGCTGACAGCTGACAGACACCAGGACATTTTCTGTTAGCCTGACTAGGTTCTGTCCAGCCAGCTGCTATGGACAGTGAAAACAACATTTTAGTTTCTGTATGACTGGGAATTCATGTCATTTATTTGAAGTTGATCATCAAGCAATGTTTGTACTTTTGGTTGTACATTTGCTTATGAACAATTTGTGAAGAATCTTTATAGGCTTGGTAAAGGATTTGTGAAGCTTCTGTATAGGCTTGATAAAATATATGTGAAGTTTTCATTAAGCCATACGAGTTATTATAACATGATAAAGGACTCTGCATTATACCTACCTGCAGGCAATAAGTATAGTGTTACTAAGTTATGTTTCCTCTGAAGTGGGGACAGCTTATTCTACTTGTAGTTATCCTGATATGCGTTCAGTAAGGTAAATAGTAGCAAACGTTAGCTAACACATTTCCTTTGTTTTGTGTTAGCCGTGAACATTTGCTAACGCTAGCTAACAGTCTGAGGTAGTGTGCGACGAATGGAAGTGTCTTTTTCAGGTCTAAACTGTCAGTACAAAAAATCAAGTGGTCATGTAGGCTTTTTCTACATGTAGTAGGAATAGCAAAGGTTTTTTCAGATGATAGCTAAAAAGCCACAGTAATAATTACAAAAAGGAGGTAGGTATTTGCAACTTCACTGTAACATTTTGGAATGTTCATTCAAATCTTTCAACTGAAATTGTTACTAAGCAACATGTTTGCCGCAAACAATGGTCTAACTGATACAGTAATCTAGTGTGGCCCACATGTACTGAATCTGCAACGCTCAGGAACATTCCACCATGCTTAATAAACCCCAGTAGTCATTCAAAAAAGTCTGAGGAGATTTGGTTTGGTGTCTCTGAACTGTTGTCTTTTTTTTCCATCACATTATCCTTTTTACATGAATATGATTTACCTATTAATTTGTATGAATGTTTGAAGTCATCATGGTTTTATCTTCTTATATGTCTACTTTTCTTCTGTTTGATCATGCTCACGTCTTTCTTTATTTTCTTCCTCATCCCCCTGTTTTGTTCTGTTTGCATGGTCCCTCCCCCTCCTCTGCCTGTGTTTATTTGTGGAACGTGAAGAACTGGAACCGTCGAGCTGTCACTCAAGTAGGCCTTTCATTATCAAACCCACTTTGATTGAGTTGGTTTGGGTCAAAATATGATTATAATGATATAATAAAACATTATTTTCACATTTGCAATTGATAAACACAGACACATAGTCTACAGTATGTGCTGTATCATCCAGGATAAGTTCACACTTAAACACACACACACACACGCTCCACTCAAATGGATTTACATAAATTTACATAAACAATATGGTCTTTCATATAAATACATGTTGTGTGATGTATCACCCTGTTTTTGCAAATGCATGTTTTTTTCTGTACTCTGTTCATGATTCAGATAGAAATCACAGATGGTGAGTTGAATGGAATACATGTTGATTTCTGTCATATCTCTAACGTGTTACATCATTTTTTTTTGTGTTGAGTATATGACTCCAAATGAAGTCTTTCTTTTCTTCGGATTTACCCCTGGAACTTGGCAATGGTGTTTTGATTGAATTAATGAATAAAGACCCTAGCTAGTTGTCTTACAGTAAATTCATGCTACAAGTTCAGTGTGAGGTTATATCGACTGGGTGCATGTCTATGGCTTGTATCACAGCTGCTTGAGTACACCCTCATTTTATAGTCATAACATCCCATTAATATTGTTAACGTCTAGGAAAGACTTCTTGATGCCAGCACACACATTCAGTATCCAAGGACTCCCTGGGAAACAGTGGCAAATGTTATAGAGTGGACTATCCTGGTTGAAAGAATAGTATATGCATACAGACACATACATTTTGTCAACATGCAGTTCTATGTTTGTTCATACTTTGAGTAATGGCTCCTAAGCTACAGGTCCACCCTTCAGTTTCCATAGAACGTAAACATTTTGTCAACATCTGCCTGATCTCTCTCTCTCTCTCTCTCTCTCTCTCTCTCTCTCTCTCTCTCTCTCTCTCACTCTCACTCTCACTCTCACTCTCTCTCACTCTCTCACTCTCTCTCACTCTCTCTCTCTCACTCTCAGGGGATCAGCAGTCTGTTCAGTTCTCTGAAGGTTGTCCGGTTGCTGCGCTTGGGCAGAGTAGCCCGTAAACTGGACCACTATATTGAGTATGGAGCCGCCGTCCTCGTCCTGTTGGTGTGTGTCTTCGGCCTGGCTGCCCACTGGTTGGCCTGCATCTGGTACTGTTCTGTTAAGACTGATTTACTGTATATTAAAGGTAGACTCAGTGAAATGACGTTGACACGAGCAGCACCGCAACTATTGGGATAGCTCTCTCACAACTCTCACACAGTCACACAAAGTATCTGTGCATGTGCAGGGGTTCACTTCACACTGTTACAACGCGGTAGGTACAGGACCAAAATAGCAGAGAAGTTTAGCCTTGTGCTTCAACACTCTTAGTTGTTGCGGAAATTGACTAACTATGCTGTTAGCGATATGACGAAGATGCACAAAGTTGAGTCTACCTTTAATGGGTTATGACAGTACCCAACTCTCTTATCCGGGAACTGGCACACCTGATTTAACTAGTCAAGAGCTTGATGATTAGACAACAAAGATGTGAACCGTCTGTTGGTCCCCGAGGAGAGAGTTGGCAAAACCTGTTATAGGAGTTAATAATGTGATATGACGTCATTATGTTGGTAACATGCAAATAAACTGTTATCCTATTATTAATATAAATGATCACAATGGCCAAAACAATCTGGCTACTGTATTTGTTAATTGCATATTCCTTCAGTGTTTCTCAATCCGTTCCTCTCTGATCCCCAACTGTGTCATGCTTTTTTCTGCTACACCTGATTTCATTCATCAACAAGATTAGTTGTGGATTAGTTTACAAGTTGCTATTGGTGAATTAGAACAAAAATGCTAAGTGTAATGACTGGGGAGTTACTGAGTAACAGATTGAGAAACACTGCCTTTAAAAACTGTCATGCTCTGTAGTGTTGACAGTGTCATGAAGGAGAAGTATGTTTCTGTTTCTCACCTGCATTGTCATGCATTGTTTTGTAACTTTCGTCTTACTCCCTTAAGCAAAGTGAACAAACCTCTAACCTGTGTTGTAGAGGCAACCCTAACGCTGTCCTTTCCCTTTCCCTTACCCCTAAACCTGAACATGCACCTACCTGGTTTTGGTTCTTGTCTAACTGGGCTTTTACAATAAAGGATGCAATTTTGTAGCAGACCTCCATTGTCCTACCAAGAGTTGCTGAATATCTTTTAATCTTGACTAACTATAACAGGTACAGCATCGGTGACTATGAGGTGATAGACGAGGAGACAGGCATCCTGCGGACAGACAGCTGGCTGTACATGCTGGGGGAGACAGTGGGCTCGCCATACCGCTTCAACGCCAGCGGCACAGGGAAGTGGGAGGGCGGCCCCAACAAAGACTCGGTCTACATCACATCTCTATACTTCACCATGACCTCTCTGACCAGTATAGGGTTCGGAAACATCGCCCCCACCACCGACGGAGAGAAGATCTTCGCTGTCGCCATGATGATGATTGGATGTAAGTATATGGGACTACATGTTTTTCTGTCATGATCTAAGGTGGTGTTTACCAATCCTCTCCTGGAGTACCCCCAGCCAGTCCACATTTGATGTATTCCAGAACTAGCACAGTTGATTTAGGTAATGAGGGGTTTGATGATTAGGTGGCCATTTGAAACAGCTGTGATAGTTCTGGAATACATTGAACTGCATTGTTGGTTAAGGGCTTGTAAGTAAGCATTTCACGGCAAGGTCTACACCTGTTGTATTCAGCGCATGTGACAAATAACATTTGATTTGATAAAATATGTGGACTGGCTGTGGGTACTCGGAGAGGTTTAGGAAACACTGATTTAAGTGCCCTCTGTGGCCTTATTGGCATTTTCCCCATGTGGTAGCATTATGAATTAATTAATTAATGAGCCCCTCTCATGTCTCATGATGGAATGTTGTTGTTAGAATTGAATTAATTGGTTATAGATAAGTGAAACACTGGAGTAGCACTGCTTTGGTAATATGAATTGATTAGACCAACCCATCAGCTCATAGCCCCTTAAACTGTCTGCATCGATGACCCTGCACTCTATCCAGACAGGAAACAGGGAGCACATCAAACACTCCATCGTCCTCAAAACCATGCTCTAACACAATTTCACATCATTATATTTACATAACAAAGCTATGAGCATTTGAAGAGTTTCATTCCAAAGTGCTATATATCAATTTTCAGACATTTTGGTAAATATATATATATATTTTTTTACAACTTTTGAAAGAGATTGGTGTGCTTTTTCACCATCTAATCATGGCATGGGCTTCTTGAACGATATACATGTATTTCTTTGAAATCTATCACTTGATGGTTTCATTTCAGAGAGAAAAATAATAATGTTTTGTTGCAAAACGCTATGTATCCGCCTCAATCTCAGAGAATAGTACTATAGGTTTTATACAGTGAAATGTGACAAATAACTACATTTTTAATAAAGAACTGTACAAATTATACATTTGTGACATCAATATTTAAAAATCTTTTTTTTAAAGAATCAGTGCAGTAATATCAAATCTGTATGTAAAATATTTGCATTTGACATTTTAGTCATTTAACAGATGATCTTATCTAGAGTGACTTACAGTTAATTCATTCATCTTCAGATAGCTAGGTGAGAAAACAACATATCACATTGAAATATACAGGATAAGAACATTCCATTCCAGCTAAACAATGGATTTAGCGTTTTGCAACAAAACCCATTTTAATACACAAAAATCTAAAATCTATGAATAAAAAAATCTGAGAATAGCAATATTTTTCCCCAATCATTTCGGATGAAAAAACACAAATGTGAAAAATTGGTGGATATAGTGTTTTGGAACGAAACTCTTCAATTTGTATAGAGCAAGTAATGCGTCTGCCACTCATGAGAGGTTCATTCAGGGTTCATGAGATTTAAGTAGTCTTTCATCTGTCTCATCCTTACTGTATCTCTCAATCTCTTCAACAAAATGGCTGTTGTTACTGTAACTCAGATAATCATGAATATCATATCTGTCAAAGTGGTTATGGCAAAATGTAGGGAATGATTGTATTCCATCCATCCATTTAATTTAATCCATCCTATTCAAGTAAGGTTACATCTAAAGACAGCCAGAGACTGACACACGCAGACAGAAGCATGCAATATAGAGCAGACACGTTATTTTTTACCATAAGGCTCATTGGCTCTCAGTTGTGGTAGTAGCAGTGGGAGAGTAGCAGCAGCAGGAGAACCTGGGGCAATATACTAGGCAGTCAGTGGCGGTTGGTGCCTTTCAAGATTAGGGAAGGCAAATGTTTTTTTTGAGCATGGTCTTATTTCTATTACATTCTGTCATTCATATTCCATTCACCCAGCTCAATCTATCATCGATAGGTGTAGGCTACTACATGATACTCAAATTTGCCCTATACCCATCATGAGGTTGCCACAACCTAGCCTACGAATTAAAGTTTATAATGTACACTACCATTCAAAAGTTTGGGGTCACTTAGAAATATCCTTGTTTTTGAAAGAAAAGCAACAAAAAAAAGTCCATTAAAATAACATCAAATTGATCAGAAATACAGTGAAGACATTGTTAATGTAAATGACTATTGTAGCTGGAAACAGCTGATGTTTTATGGAATATCTACATAGGCGTACAGAGGCCCATTATCAGCAACCATCACTCCTGTGTTCCAATGGCACGTTGTGTTAGCTAATCCAAGTTTATCATTTTAAAAGGCTAATTGATCATTAGAAAATCATTTTGCAATTATGTTAGCACAGCTGAAAACTGTTGTTCTGATTAAAGATACAATAAAACTGGCCTTCTTTAAACTAGTTGAGTATCTGGAGCATCAGTATTTGTGGGTTCGATTATAGGCTCAAAATGTCCAGAAATAAATAACTTTCTTCTGAAACTCGTCAGTCTATTCTTGTTCTGAGAAATGAAGGATATTCCATGTGAGAAATTGCCAAGAAACTGAAGATCTCGTACAACGCTGTGTACTACTCCCTTCAAAGAACAGTGCAAGGCCTCCCACTCCTCTTTCTATTCTGGTTAGAGCCAGTTTGCACTGTTCAGCTGGGCTAGACAATCTGGACCCTCTCTTTCTAAAATGATCTGACAAAATTGTTGCAACGCTTATTACTAGCCTATTCGACCTCTCTTTCGTATCGTCTGAGATCCCCAAAGATTGGAAAGCTGCCGCGGTCATCCCCCTATTCAAATCCCCCTATTCAAATCATTAGTCCAAACAGTTGCAAAATGTTTCATTTTGAAACAAAATCACGAGTTTCTACCGGACAAATTCAGTTAGGTCCCTCCCCGTTTTGTTCAGTTTGCTTGCATTTAAGAAACGTTTTGCAACAGAATCGGCGGATTGAATACACCTCTAATTACCAGCACACACATTTCATTTTCGTAGCAGCCACAAACAGCATCATCACTTTGCTCATTGTATAATTCTCCTTCCCGCATCTATGCGCTCTCCTCCTTTCACCGTTTCCCTTCACTTGTGGACTTCAGTGCACAACACAACAGCTGTCTGTGACGAGGCACAAAAACCTCTCAAAGCCAAACCTTCATATCATAACCATTAACCCCTACACAGCCTACATCATTGTCACCATATTAACGTTATAGTCAACAAACTAGAACTAACACGTTAGTAAACCCACAATCAAATCCATGTGTACAATCACGCAGTACAGTGTACAGCAAGCAGTTTAGCAGTTACACTGGTGGCAATGAATTAATATAGCCAAAAGCTTGACTTGGAAGAGTTGCAGTGTTAGATAGCCTTAGCCAGCTAGCTAACATAAACAGCATTCCTCTCTGTTTGAGCCTCCTACGTTTTGTAATGAAGTCAATGTACCTAGAGGAGGATGGAAAATAGCTGTCCTCTGGCTACACCATGGTGCTACCCTAGAGGGTGCTGTTGAGGCTACTGTAGACCTTCATTGAAAAACTGTGTTTTAATCAGTTATTTGGTGACATATTTAGTATAGTTTTATCTAAAAAGGATAACTTAAAAAAAAAAAATATATATATTAATGAAATTCACTGAGTAGGATGTTCCTCCTCTGATGATAACCACTATATACATTGCAGGATTAATTGAACCGAGCACTATCCTACAATCACTCACTGTCTCAGCTGGTCAGACCATATAACCTACCTAGTGCACTACTTTTGACCAGAGCCCTATCGAACGTTGTCAAAAGTAGTGCACACATAGGGAACAGGGTGCCATTTGGGATGTGGATCCTGTCTCGCTCACTACTTTACAGCACCTACAGAACAGCGGGTTCAGATGCACTTGCTGCACCTCCTGCATCCGTTTCCATGGTGAAAGACAAAGAGAGATACTTCTGTCAAAGTTACTCGATGCCAGTGAGAGGTACAACGGTTGTACACTTGAAATTATTGATACACACTCCAAGAGTTAGGGTTGTGTATTGCAGGCGTACTCCGATACTATTTAGAATGGCAGCTCACACAAATTTCCTAGGTGGCAAAGGTCCAGATGAATATTATAATTTATTTGCGTAATAACAAATCCCTACCTCGGAACCCATGTGACACCAAACTGTTCAAATTGTTCACACCCCTCTTGTTGCCGGAGAGAGAAAAAAAAAAGTTACGCTTTTTTAAAGCTAATTTCTTGCAATTCTACTCATTTTGCCATGGGAAGGAGAGAAAATGTTGCAGTTTTAAAACAAATTTCCTCCAATTCTACACATTTTGCCATGGGAAGGAGAGACAATGTTGCAGTTTTGAAACAAATTTCCTGCAATTCTACACATTTTGCCATGGGAAGGAGAGACAATGTTGCAGTTTTGAAACAAATTTCCTGCAATTCTACACATTTTGCCATGGGAAGGAGAGACAATGTTGCAGTTTTGAAACAAATTTCCTGCAATTCTACACATTTTGCCATGTCTTATGTGTGTTCATATGATACCAGGAGTCGAGGCCCCTGGGCATGCAATCTGATGTACACAAATAGAATTCTCTTCTATAGGTTTTGATCTGAATCGAAAGAAGCTGAGAAAAGTAACAGAAGATACAAGTGGAATGACTACTGTATGATTCCATCCAGTTTAAACCGTGACTGACTATTCCATTATTCTCACAATTCTATTTTTACCATCTGCGGTGGATTGGTGTTGGCAGCAGCCGAAGATCACATCAGTGACAAGAGGATTATACAGCTGTCTTGTCACTATGGCAACGGTTGGCCTGGGACCTTTTTGGGTTTGTGACAACTGTCTGTAAACTGTCTTCAAAGGAAGACAGCTGTTGGTGGATTCCATTTAAATCACTGTCACCGATAGAGCTGTGGTGCTACACCAAGACCTGATGGTTAGGTCTAACACTAGGAACACCCCCCCCCCCCCCCCCCCCCCTAACCGGTCTTGTCCCCTTCATCTACACTGACTGAAGTGGATTTAACAAGTGACATAAATAAGGGATCATAGCTTTCACCTGGATTCACCTGGTCAGTCTATGTCATGGAAAGCGCACGTGTTCATAATGTTTTGTGCGCTCAGTGTATACTGTACCTCAGAATATTAGGACTATAGGATGCCTAGGAAAATGATGTTTGGTAACTCTTTACTCTAGGTGTCCTGTCTTTGTTTTAATGCGTTATGTAGCTGTTATAAAGGCTTTATAAATGCATTCATAAGGACACATACAGTAAAGTGTTACCGGATGTTTAATGCATAGTACAGGTACAGTATATTCTGTAGGCTATGTTTAATGTTTACCGTATACTGTATGTTAATTTTTTGTGGCTGGTTGCAGTTTCTGAGTATGAACATTTGCATAATTGTCACATCATATGAAATATTGATTTGCTGATGCATACATATCCCCAGAGGGACAATGACATAGCTGTTGACGAGCCAGCAGCATTGCATTGACCCCACACACACACACACACACACACACACACACACACTCACACTCACACTCACACTCACACACACACTTATCCAGCAGTACTAATTAGTTTCTCATTGCCTTTGATCCCATGCCATACATGCTCAAGGTGTTACCTTCCATCCAGTCCAAGCTCCAAGTGGTACCTTCCATCAGTCCAAGCTCCAGGTGTTACCTTCCATCCAGTCCAAGCTCCAGGTGTTACCTTCCATCAGTCCAAGCTCCAGGTGTTACCTTCCATCTAGTCCAAGCTCCAGGTGTTACCTTCCATCCAGTCCAAGCTCCAGGTGTTACCTTCCATCAGTCCAAGCTCCAGGTGTTACCTTGCATCAAGTCCAAGCTCCAGGTGTTACCTTTAATCAAGTCCAAGCTCCAGGTATTACCTTTAATCAAATCCAAGCTCCAGGTGTTACCTTCCATCCAGTCCAAGCTCCAGGTGTTACCTTCCATCCAGTCCAAGCTCCAGGTGTTACCTTCCATCCAGTCCAAGCTCCAGGTGTTACCTTCCATCCAGTCCAAGCTCCAGGTGTTACCTTCCATCCAGTCCAAGCTCCAGGTGTTACCTTCCATCCAGTCCAAGCTCCAGGTGTTACCTTCCATCCAGTCCAAGCTCCAGGTGTTACCTTCCATCCAGTCCAAGCTCCAGGTTTTACCTTCCATCCAGTCCAAGCTCCAGGTGTTACCTTCCATCCAGTCCAAGCTCCAGGTGTTACCTTCCATCCAGTCCAAGCTCCAGGTGTTACCTTGCATCAAGCCCAAGCTCCAGGTGTTACCTTTAACCAAGTCCAAGCTCCAGGTGTTACCTTCCACCCAGTCCAAGCTCCAGGTGTTACCTTCCATCTAGTCCAAGCTGCAGGTGTTACCTTCCATCTAGTCCAAGCTCCAGGTGTTACCTTCCATCCAGTCCAAGCTTCAGGTGTTACCTTCCACCCAGTCCAAGCTCCAGGTGTTACCTTCCATCTAGTCCAAGCTCCAGGTGTTACCTTCCATCCAGTCCAAGCTCCAGGTGTTACCTTCCATCCAGTCCAAGCTCCAGGTGTTACCTTCCATCCAGTCCAAGCACCCCTAGTAACATGTCTTACTCTGCATTTACATTTTTCATTTAGCAGACAGTCTTATCCAGAGCAACTTAAGCAGGCTTTATGATTATGAAACTAAATGTGGATATTGACTGGATATTGTAGAGTCTAACCCAGTGGGTAGAGTCTAAAACTGGTTGCAGTTACAGTATATCAGGCTAATGTCTTTGGTCAGGTTGTGTATTGAGAGGGATTTTGATATTGTAATTGTTAAGGACATTTTTTATATATCTATTAGTGACCATGCAGAAAACATGTCTTTACCTGATTGTCATCTGTTTTTTCTGACCACAACCACATTATTACATTTTTCAGGCGCCTCTGTCATCATAAATAGAGAGAGAGCGAGCTCTAGTCTACAGTAGAGAGGATAGAGAGAGCTCTAGTCTACAGTAGAGAGGATAGAGAGAGCTCTAGTCTACAGTTGAGAGGATAGAGAGAGCTCTAGTCTACAGTAGAGATGATAGAGAGAGCTCTAGTCTACAGTAGAGATGATAGAGAGAGCTCTAGTCTACAGTAGAGATGATAGAGAGAGCTCTAGTCTACAGTAGAGAGGATAGAGACAGCTCTAGTCTACAGTATAGAGGATAGAGAGACAGCTCTAGTCTACAGTAGAGAGGATAGAGAGACAGCTCTAGTCTACAGTAGAGAGGATAGAGAGAGCTCTAGTCTACAGTAGAGAGGATAGAGAGAGCTCTAGTCTACAGTAGAGAGGATAGAGAGCGCTCTAGTCTACAGTAGAGAGGATAGAGAGAGACCTCTAGTCTACAGTAGAGAGGATAGAGAGAGCTCTAGTCTACAGTAAAGAGGATAGAGAGAAACCTCTAGTCTACAGTAGAGAGGATAGAGAGACAGTTCTAGTCTACAGTAGAGATGATAGAGAGAGCTCTACACTACAGTAGAGAGGATAGAGAGAGACCTCTAGTCTACAGTAGAGAGGATAGAGAGAGACCTCTAGTCTACAGTAGAGAGGATAGAGAGACAGCTCTAGTCTACAGTAGAGAGGATAGAGAGAGACCTCTAGTCTACAGTAGAGAGGATGGAGAGACCTCTAGTCTACAGTAGAGAGGATAGAGAGACCTCTAGTCTACAGTAGAGAGGATAGAGAGAGACCTATAGTCTACAGTAGAGAGGATAGAGAGAGACCTCTAGTCTACAGTAGAGAGGATAGAGAGACCTCTAGTCTACAGTAGAGAGGATAGAGAGAGACAGCTCTAGTTTACAGTAGAGAGGATAGAAAGAGCTCTAGTCTACAGTAGAGAGGATAGAGAGACCTCTAGTCTACAGTAGAGAGGATAGAGAGAGACCTCTAGTCTACAGTAGAGAGAATAGAGAGACAGTTCTAGTCTACAGTAGAGAGGATAGAGAGACAGCTCTAGTCTACAGTAGAGAGGATAGAGAGAGCTCTAGTCTACAGTAGAGAGGATAGAGAGAGCTCTAGTCTACAGTAGAGAGGATAGAGAGAGCTCTAGTCTACAGTAGAGAGGATAGAGAGACCTCTAGTCTACAGTAGAGAGGATAGAGAGACAGCTCTAGTCTACAGTAGAGAGGATAGAGAGACAGCTCTAGTCTACAGTAGAGAGGATAGAGAGAGCTCTAGTCTACAGTAGAGAGGATAGAGAGAGACCTCTGGTCTACAGTAGAGAGGAGTACTGGAGTCAGATGGACTTTGTAGTATCTGATCTTCATCTTCAAACGCAGCAGTGACAACGTGATGATATAATATTCTGTCACATGCGCATTGTAGACAGCACACAGCATGCAGGAAAAATGTAACCTTTATTTATGCAGAGAAGTCCCATTCAGCCCTGCTTCAAATCTGCTGGCAGAATTACTCTTTTGTATCAAACGGACAGACAGAAAGGATTGTGCATGTTGCTGTAGGGCTCTTTCGATAAGAACAGCTCCAAACTTAGTTTTGTATGACAATAAGGGAATCGCACCAATATGAGACAATTTTGTATTTGAGTAATGAATGGTAGGGACACCATTTTACAATAACAGTTTTGTTTTGGAAAGCTACACAAAAATGAAGTGTGAGTGTTATTTCACAAAGAAAGGGGTTGGGGGGATTATTTCAAATACTCTTTGAAGAGGTAGGGTTTCAGATGTTTTCGGAAGATGGGCAGGGGCTCTGCTGTCCTAGCTTCTGGGGGAAGCTGGCTCCACCATTGGGGTGCCAGGGCAGAGAAGAACTTGGACAGGGATGAGCGGGAGCTGCCTTCCCGTAGGGGTGAGAGGACCAAGAGACCAGAAGTGGCAGAACAGAGTGCTAGGGTTTGAGCCTGAGATACCCAGCCCTGAGAGGGTGAAGGTGGATCTGATGGTTCACGGTGTCGAAGCCAGCAGATAGATCTAGGAGGATGAAAACAGAGGATAGAGGTTTAGCGGCTTAGACTAACAGTGAAATGCTTGTTTATTGCTTTTCCCAACAATGCAGAGAGAAAAATAGAAAAATAATAGGAATAAATCCACAATGAGTAACTATAACCTGGCTATATACACTGGGTAACAGTACCGTGTCAATGTGCAGGGTTACGAGGTAATTGAGGTAGATAAAGTGCATTAGTAAAGTTTTCACACCCCTTGACTTTTTCTACATTTTGTTACATCACAGCCTTATTCTAAAATTTATTAATTATTTTTTTTTCTTCATCAATCTACACACAATACCCCATAATGACAAAGCAAATGTATTAAAAATAAAAAATAAACGAAAAAATTACATTTACATAAGTAATCAGACCCTTTACTCAGAACTTTGTTGAAGCACCTTTGGCAGCTATTACAGACTCGGGTCTGCTTGGCAGACCTGTATTTGGGGAGTTTCTCCCATTCTCTGCAGATCCTCTCAAGCTCTGTCAGGTTGGATGGGGAGCGTCGCTTCACAGCTATTTTCAGGTCTCTCCAGAGATGTTTGATCAGGTTCAAGTCCGGGCTCTGGCTGGGCTACTCCAGGACATTCAGAGACTTGTCCTGAAGCCACTCCTGCTTGTCTGTGTGTTTAGGGTCGTTGCAAACTCAAAGCAGGCTGTCATGTGTCTTTTACTGAGGAGTGACTTGCGTCTGGCCACTCTACCATAAATGTCTGATTGGTGGAGTGCTGCAGAGATGGTTGTCCTTCTGGATGGTTCTCCCATCTCCACAGAGGAACTCTGGAGCTCTCTCAGAGTGACCATAGGGTTCTTGGTCACCTCCCTGACCAAGGCCCTCTCCCCCGATTGCTCAGTTTGGCCGGGCTGCCAGCTCTAGTAAGAGTCTTGGTCATTCAAAACTTGGAGGCCACTGTGTTCTCCCAGTCCCTGCAGAATGATGGAGGCTACTGTGTTCTTGGGGACCATCAATGCTGCAGAAATGTGTTGCTTCCCTAGATCTGTGCCTCAACACAATCCTGTCTCAGAGCTCTACGGACAATTCCTTCGACCTCATGGCCTGGTTTTTGCTCTGACATGCACTGTCAACTGTGGTACCTTATATAGACAGGTGCCTTTGCAAATCATGTCCAATCAATTGAATTTACCACAAGTGGACTCCAATCAAGTTGCAGAAACAACTCAAGGAAACAGGAAGCTCCTGAGCTCAATTTCGAGTCTCATAGCAAAGGGTCTGAATACTTATATAAATAAGGTATTTCTGTTTTTCTAAAAACCTGTTTTCGCTTTGTCATTATGGGGTATTGTGTGTAGATTGATGAGGAAAACAAATAATTTAATCAATTTTAGAATAAGGCTGTAATGTAACAAAATGTGGAAAAGGGGAAGGGGTCTGAATACTTTCCGAATGCACTGTATGTACATATACTGTAGGTAGGGGTCAAGTGACTAGGCAACAGGATAGATAATAAACAGTAGCAGCAGCATATGTGATGAGTCAAAAGAGTTAAGGCACTGACAGACAGATGGGGTGGCCCATTCATTTTCAATCAAGGCTAGGCAGGGGGCAAAACTCTATCAAGGCGGAGCGGTTGGCGGTGCTCGGGCCCATGGAAGCCGCTCAGCCGAGATGGAGAAAATAGGATTTTGCTCTATTTTTCAAGTTGTGCCGGCATTGTTTTCCAATCACAGTATAACATGTAGCCTGCGTTGTGATACCTCAGCACGTATGCTGTCATGGATCATAGTGACAACAACACTTTATCGCTACGCTCTGATGACACTGATGCTATTACACACACACACACACTTGGCAGATAGGGGGGAAAAAACTACTTCTGATCAGGGCCCATAGTTGTAGCCTGGTCCTAGATCTGTTTGTACTGTATAGCCAACTCCTACGGTTGTTGTCCGGCTATACAACACCAACAGATCTGGGACCATAAGCAGAGCAGTCCTCCCACTGTATTACAGATTGTATAATCTTCTGGTCCTTATTTGGCAGCATGTCTACACGTTTTAGAGTGGAATCAGCAAAATGGACTCCTACTCTACTTTTTGTATTTTTATGCTTTATTATAAACTGGGTGGTTCGAACCCTGAATGCTGATTGGCTGACAGCCGTGGTATATCGGAAAGAAATGTATCCAATCTCAATCTCATGGACAGAGCTGTCGATACAGTGACTGACTAGTTTCAAGGTTATGTACACAAGTACATTGAGGTCTTTCTTGCAAGCTCTAAAGCCATCAATGCAGTCATCAATAACATTGTAATACTAAAAATAACATAAGATAGAACAAAAACATACGAGAAATTGAAATAAGACCAGAAGAAAGTAAGAAGCTATATACAGGGTCAGTGCCAATACCATATTTACAATGTGCAGAAATACTGGAGTGATAGAGGTAGTATGTATCACAGGAGGCTGATGGCACCGTAATTGGGGAGTACAGGCTTATGGTAATGACTGGAGCGGAATCAGTGGAATGGTATCAAATACATCAAACACATTGTTTCCATGTATTTGATGCCATTCCATTTGCGCCGTTCCAGTCACGCTGTTATTATGAGCCATCCTTCCCTCATCAGCCTCCACTGGTATGTATAGGGGTAAGGTGACTAGGCATCACGATATATGATAAACAGAGTAGCGGCAGCATATATGATGATTTTATGTGAGTGGGTGTGGTGTGCGTGTGTGTAGAGTCACTATAAATGTATGTGCATATTATGTGTGTGTGAGAAAATGATGAAGTGACTGTAGGGCCCTGTGAGTGTGCATAGAGACAGTGCAAAAGTTAAATAAATAACGGTCAACTCAGCCATTTAATTAGCTATTTAGCAGGCTTGGGGATAGAAGATGTTCAGGAGCCTGTTGGTGTCAGACTTGATGCACCAGTATCACTTGCTGTGTGGAAGCAGAGAGAACAGTCTATGGTTTTAGTGGCTGGAGTCTTGAACGATTTTCCGGGCTTTCCTTTCACACCGCCTGATATAGAGGTCCTGAATGGCAGGGAGCCCCAAGTGAGGCCACCATCTGTAGCGCCATGCCACATAGGCAGGCTATTGCTACTACCCATGATATCAAGATTATAGTTTGAACCATGTTTTAAGGCTATACAGTGTTTGTTTACATTTACATTGTTTAAAAACATAGTAGTAAAACAAGCTCATATTTTGGGTTTTGATCAGGTACGACAATTGAAATAAGCTCATGAGGCATGTACAGTCATGGCCAAAAGTTTTGAGAATGACACAAATATTAATTTCCACAAAGTTTGCTGCTTCAGTGTCTTTAGATATTTTTGTCAGATGTTACTATGGAATACCGAAGTATAATTACAAGCATTTCATAAGTGTCAAAGGCTTTTATTGACAATTACACGAAGTTGATGCAAAGAGTCAATATTTGCAGTGTTGACCCTTCTTTTTCAAGACCTCTGCAATCCGCCCTGACATGCTGTCAATTAACTTCTGGGCCACATCCTGACTGATGGCATGCTTGGAGTTTGTCAGAATTTGTGGGTTTTTGTTTGTCCACCCGCCTCTTGAGGATTGACCACAAGTTCTCAATGGGATTAAGGTCTGGGGAGTTTTCTGGCCATGGACCCAAAATATCGATGTTTTGTTCCCCGAGCCAATTAGTTATCACTTTTGACTTATGGCAAGGTGCTCCATCATGCTGGAAAAGGCATTGTTTGTCACCAAACTGTTCCTGGATGGTTGGGAGAAGTTGCTCTCGGAGGATGTGTTGGTACCATTCTTTATTCATGGCTGTGTTCTTAGGAAAAATCGTGAGTGAGCCCACTCCCAGAAGCAACCCCACACATGAATGGTCTCAGGATGCTTTACTGTTGGCATGACACAGGACTGATGGTAGCGCTCACCTTGTCTTCTCTGGACAAGCCTTTTTCCGGATGCCCCAAACAATCGGAAAGGGGATTCATCAGAGAAAATGACTTTACCCCAGTCCTCAGCAGTCCAATCCCTGTACCTTTTGCAGAATATCAGTCTTTCCCTGATGTTTTTCCTGGATAGAAGCGGCTTCTTTGCTGCCCTTCTTGACACCAGGCCATCCTCCAAAAGTCTTCGCCTCACTGTACGTGCAGATGCACTCACACCTGCCTGCTGCCATTCCTGAGCAAGCTCTGTACTGGTGGTGTCCTGATCCCGCAGCTGAATCAACTTTAGGAGACGGTCCTGGCGCTTGCTGGACTTTCTTGGGCGCCCTGAAGCCTTCTTCACAACAATTGAACCGCTCTCCTTGAAGTTCTTGATGATCCAATAAATGGTTGATATAGGGGCAATCTTACTGGCAGCAATATCCTTGCCTGTGAAGCCCTTTTAATGCAAAGCAATGATGACAGCACGTGTTTCCTTGCAGGTAACCATGGTTGACAGAGGAAGAACAATGATTCCAAGCACCACCCTCCTTTTGAAGCTTCCAGTCTGTTATTCGAACTCAATCAGCATGACAGAGTGATCTCCAGCCTTGACTTCGTCAACACTCACACCTGAGTTAACAAGAGAATCACTGACATGATGTCAGCTGGTCCTTTTGTGGCAGGGCTGAAATGCAGTGGAAATGTTTTTGGGGGATTCAGTTAATTTGCATGGCAAAGAGGGACTTTGCAATTAATTGCAATTCATCTGATCACTCTTCATAACATTCTGGAGTATATGCAAATTGCCATCATACAAACTGAGGCAGCAGACTTTGTGAAAATTAATATTTGTGTCATTCTCAAAACTTTTGGCCGACTGTATAAGTTATATTCTTCAAGAATCAATGGGTATATATCATTAATAATGTAAAAGTAAAAAAATCTAATAAAAGTTTATTGGCCCATACACAGATTTGCAGATGTTATCGCATGTGCAGCAAAATGCTTTTGTTTCTAGCTCCAACAGTGCAGTAATAAAACCTATAAAATAATACAAAACAAGACGCACTAAATCCAAAGTGAAAAATTAAGAAATATTAGAACGAGCAATGTCAGACTCCGGAATATATATACGAGGAAATCGTGATGGATACAAGCGAAATTGAATATGCAGATAGGCCAATGCGAATTGTGAATAATGCAAAAAGCACGACGAGTAGACCGTTTAGAAACCTTTTATGGATAGGCTACTTCTAATGCATAGCCAGGATAAGAAATACATCCGACGCGTTATTGTGAAACCAGCTTTCGTTAAAGTAGGGTAAGGATTGCCTCCTGAGGGCTTGGTTTTTAATTGAGTGAAAATAAGCAATTGTAACAGGAAATTAATTTAAATGTTTTTAAATATGAGTGTCACAGGATAATCTCATCTCTCGTTCCATGATGGGCATGTGGACATGTAGCCTACATGGAGGGGGTTTTACGCACATCCAAAATAAGACCAGGAGCTGGCTAAAATAATGTACAACACATGGATAAAAGGGGATGTCCGCTCACTGTTTTTCTGCTCCAAAACTTTAAAAAAAGCTTTGGTGATTTAAGATTTATTTCAAAGCGATCTCACGAGCCAAACCCTTTATTGATAGTTTTGGCTAGTTGGCGAATGCTTTGGGCAGGACAAAAAAACAGCCTTAATTTAGGGGAGAGGAGGCTATGTTTGGTTTTTAATTAAATTAAATGCAATGGGAAAAACACGTTTTTTATGTTTCTAATTACGAGGTTCACATGCACTATGGGCCAGATTCCGACATAGGAAATTAGACGATCTTATGCACGTCTTTCCAATGCATTTCTCAGTTGGTATTCAGACTTACTTTATGAAGGTGCGTAACGGGCTTTGCAGGCGTTGTCCCCTCACTTGCGGAATAAATGTAATTCAACCACTGAAAGCCCTCCAACTGGCTGGCCAACAGATTTTCTTTTGAGTTTTCATTCAATAGAATTTTCAGTACATTTATCTTAAGCCATCCCTTTAAATGCAGTGCACCTTTTAGTTTGAATTTTGTCAACAGACTCACTAGAATATACCAAGAAAACGGATTCAGAATATTAGGGATCAGTGAAAGAAATCCATCTAAATAAATATATGCACATTTGTCTCTGTTTCAGCACCAATTGGTAGATTTGTCGATTATATAGCGTTAAGAAAGTACAGTATTTATGAATCATAAAAAACAGGTTTGGAGTGCCTTCATGAAAGAAAGAAAACAGTGGTTTGATTCATTCAGATAATTGCCACATTCAGTTCTTCTTGTTGGAAGATTAGTGTACATAAACTCAGCAAAAAAAGACCCTGTCTTTCAAAGATAATTCGTAAAAATCCAAATAACTTCACAGATCTTCATTGTAAAGTGTTTAAACACTGTTTCCCATGCTTGTTCAATGAACCATAAACAATTAATGAACATGCACCTGTGGAACGGTCGTTAAGACACTAACAGCTTACAGGCAGTAGGCAATTAAGGTCACAGTTATGAAAACTTAGGACACTAAAGAGGCCTTTCTACTGACTCTGAAAAACACCAAAAGAAAGATGCCCAGGGTTCCTGCTCATCTGCGTGAACGTGCCTTAGGCATGCTGCAAGGAGGCATGAGGACTGCAGATGTGGCCAGGGCAATAAATTGCAATGTCCGTACTGTGAGATGCCTAAGACAGCCCTACAGGAAGACAGGACGGACAGCTGATCGTCCTCTGCAGTGGCAGACCACGTGTAACAACACCTGCACAGGATCGGTACATCCGAACATCACACCTGCAGGACAAGTACAGGATGGCAACAACAACTACCCGAGTTACACCAGGAACACACAATCCCTCCATCAGTGCTCAGACTGTCTGCAATAGGCTGAGAGAGGCTGGACTGAGGGCTTGTAGGCCTGTTGTAAGGCAGGTCCTCAACAGACATCACCGGCAACAATGTCGCCTATGGGCACAAACCCACCGTCGCTGGACCAGACAGGACTGGCAAAAATAAAAGGGCTCTTCACTGACGAGTCGCGGTTTTGTCTCACCAGGGGTGATGGTCGGATTCGCGTTGATCGTCGAAGGAATGAGCGTTACACCGAGGTCTGTACTCTGGAGCGGGATCGATTTGGAGGTGGAGCGTCCGTCATGGTCTGGGGCGGTGTGTCACAGGATCATCGGACTGAGCAATCTCAACACTGTGCGTTACAGGGAAGACATCCTCCTCCCTCTTGTGGTACCCTTCCTGCAGGCTCATCCTGACATGACCCCCCCAGCATGACAATGTCACCAGCCATACTACTCGTTCTGTGCGTGATTTCCTGCAGGACAGGAATGTCAGTGTTCTGCCATGGCCACCGAAGAGCCCGGATCTCAATCCCATTGAGCACGTCTGGAACCTGTTGGATCGGAGAGTGAGGGCTATGGCCATTCCCCCCCAGAAATGTCCGGGAACTTGCAGGTGCCTTGGTGGAAAAGTGGGGTAACATCCTACAGCAAGAACTGGCAAATCTGGTGCAGTCCATGAGGAGGAGATGCACTGCAGTACTTAATGCAGCTGGTGGCCACACCAGATACTGACTGTTACTTTTGATTTTGTCCCCCCCTTTGTTCAGGGGGGACAAAATTATTTTGTTTCTGTTAGTCACATGTCTGTGGAACTTGTTCAGTTTATGTCTCAGTTGTTGAATCTTGTTATGTTCATACAAAAAAAGTTTGCTGAAAATAAACGCAGTTGACAGTGAGAGGACGTTTCTTTTTTTGCTGAGTTTAGAATTATAATTGGGAGAATAATGTACAATAATAGGCTGTACCCTAGTCTATTTCCTGCATTAACCATGGAACTGTGTGATGACATGGCCAAGTATTTCGCCATGGGTCGGGTTCAAACTGTTAAGGCTTGGTCTATGCTCAGCTCCATAACGATTTAATTCGCCTAAACATATATATTATGAACTGTTACTAATGATCCTCAGCAACAACCACATGGCCTTGACAGGGTTTACAGATAAGCAAATGAAGGTAAACGAGACAATGCATTTAAATGGAATGATAATGGAGGCTATACCAACTGAAGGGAACTAATAGTAAATTGACAGTTTAATATGTGTTGTTATTGGGCCTACTGATGATCAATACAGATGGTGGCTAATATTTAACATGATAGAAATAGGAAACAGAGAAAGTCAGGTTCGCCTATAATTAAGACGTTTCAGAGTGCCCATCTCTGCAAGATAAAAGGCTGTACAATTTCAATTCTGCATAATGGCACAGCATTTCATAAACTTTACTGCTTTAGTTTGCTGCCATATGATTGGTTTCACATTTGCCAGCGATTATCATGTAAAATAGATCTAAAACAAGTCATTTATATTTACAATTATTTTATCCAAACAGATTACTTATTTACCAAGCTCTAATCAATAGCTCTTATTAAGTTGTAAATTACAGTGGATGGAGAATGGTGTTATTTCTATTGAAAAAAACGAAGTAGATGCTTTTTCCACTTGGAACCGGTCGGTTCGCTAGATCTTATTCAGGGTTTCCTCACACGTAGGTGGTGGAATTATGAGGGAATTAAGTCAAGGAATACCGCGTATCACCTCTGCCACATCTTAATTTATTCCATCTCCACCCCAAACAAATATCAGGTGAATGGCATGCTATTCTCATGCTTAAATTCACGGTCAGAATACGCATAGAGAGAAAAGTGCATAAAAAGGGAATTATGTTTTGTATGGCCCCAAAAAGCACATCTCTCTTGTTCCATGTGCATAATGGGCACTGTGCTTCATGAGTCATGGCTGGAAGGCTGTGCTTTAGCGGAGACCTGTATTCATGTAGAATCTCTGATTCCAGAAATGTGATTGGAAACCTTTAGTTCAGTGTTTCTCAAACTTCGGTCCGTAGATTGGCGCCAGTATCTCATAGTTAGCTGATTTAGTTTAAAAGTAAAAGCTCCTCAAAGAAGGTACTTGGCTGTTCCTGGTACACAAAAGGTTAAAAAAATAAAAACTTGACCTACTGAGTAGTTTATCTAAGTAATGACATAAAGGCTTATCACACAACATAGACAATGTGTATGATGCTGATGGACAGGCACTGTCAGAAGAGCTCTGTGTCTCTGTCACCTCCTCTTCAGCCCTGTTTCCTCTAAACACGCACACGCAAGCACACACACAACCAGAGAGGCTGTCTTTTTTGCTTTCTGTGGCACATACACACTTCCTCACACACTGCTTGTTTGTCACTTTGGTTCTTGAATCTTCTTTTCTATGTTTGTCCTCAAAGATTAAGGATACGTCTTTCTGAACCTTAGTGGATATTTGATGCATTCTTATTGTTATATTACAAATAGGAGCAGCTTTTACCGATCAACAAGCTTTGATGACTTGACTTACTGTATGTATTTCAAGTACTGACACATTTAAACACATTGATGTTGTAATACTGGATCAATTCCTGAAGTCTCCCATCTGTTAACTTGTGTTCTTAAATGCATATTATCCTTCTCTGCGAAACTAACTTTCTCGGATTCTTCCATAGCCGCGTGAAGTAGTTTTTTCGCCATCGCGATATATCCGCAAATACATGACTATTAAAGGCTCAGTGCTGACCTAGTTAAATAAAATAACATAACAAAAGGCTCAGTGCACTACTTTTAAAATTATTTTAAAATTAGATTTTTCAGGGGCTGATGCAGCACCCTCACCACCCCTACTTCCCGTGGCTATGGACTCTTCTCTAAATGTTCTAAACATCCGCCCCCCTTGTCTTTACTTCTCTTTTCTTTCTTTTCCCAGCCCTGCTTTACGCCACCATCTTCGGTAACGTCACCACCATCTTCCAGCAGATGTACGCCAACACCAACCGCTACCACGAGATGCTGAACAGCGTCCGTGACTTCCTCAAACTCTACCAAGTGCCCAAGGGGCTGAGCGAGAGGGTCATGGATTACATCGCCTCCACCTGGTCCATGTCCCGGGGCATAGATACTGAAAAGGTATCTCAAACTGTAAGCCAGACATTCATTACCTTGACATTCATTACCCTTCCCCCCTGTGTTTGTTTGTTTTTCCTGCATGGTAGCTTCTGCAGCAGGCTGGCCCATTTGTGTTGTGGTGGTGATCGTGACTCTGTGTTTTGTTGTGCTGGACCAGTCCACTTGGGGTGGGGTAGGGGATGGTGTTGAGTTAATGGATAATGCTCTGTAGCACTGCTATATTAACAGATTATCATAAATAGTCATGACAGCTGGTGTTAGTTTATGACAACTGACTTTACCCTGTTTGCTAATCAGACAAACGTTGTCTGATTAGCAAACTGCTTCAGCTAAGTAATGGTGTAATATGAGATAATCAGAATAGTTCATTTGATGTGACATGGTTTGAAACCTATTTTAAGCATAGCATATTGAAAAACCAGGGAAGAAATTAAATGTAAGAAATGTGTCCAATAAGTAAAACATTTTGTAAATACTGTACAGCAGTTTGTCTTTTGGGGCTGCCTCAACACTGATAGTTGGGGTAAGTAGGTGTAGTTCAGTACTGATTTTGGCCCATTCCAATGCTGTATGCGTGTCAGCAGAAAGCAACACTATGCAGGCTTCCAGGCACATTTCTCCCACAGCGCAGGGAGAATGGATGAGGGAAGGAGGGTAAAATCCTTTAAGGATTCTCTGCTATCGCAGACTGACTCACCTCAGCCTCAGGAGTGTAACTGTGGCTGCTGTGACGACAAGAGCATCCCAGCCAGGCCTGTAGAGGGAGGCTGGTTTGATTGGCAGTTTTGTGGGATTCTTTGTATGATATTCTCACATACTCAACTAACTGTAACCCATACCACTAACCTTAAGACACTGTTGGGGTTAGTCTATACACTTATACTTCCTGGTTTTTAAAACAGAAATATCAGATTTACAGAACAGGATTATAACATTGATTTACTGTTGTATTTTCTATGCTCCTAAGTGCTCCTCTAACTTGTTCTTTTACCCAATGAGCACCATAACTGGATGATGATGATGATATTATTATAAATAACAACCTGTTTTTGGTTGGTTGCCATGATGCGACACCCTTAGAATATTTCAAGATAAAGATGGAAGGGAAAGTCACAAGAGAGAAGAGGATTTAAAGTAATGTATCAACATGCTATCATGGCTGCCAGTCAGACATTTCTGGTTCACCAAAGGCAATGAGTGTGGAAGGTGGCATAATTTGGTTATTTAACTCAACCCTCTCGCTCTGTCCCGCTCTCTTTCTTTCTCTCTCTCTTTTCCTCTCTCCTTCTCCTCTCCCCCTCCCAGGTATTGCAGATATGCCCTAAAGACATGAGGGCAGATATCTGCGTCCACCTGAACAGGAAAGTCTTCAAAGAACACCCTGCGTTCAGGTTGGCCAGTGACGGGTGCCTGCGTGCCCTGGCCATGGAGTTCCAGACTATCCACTGTGCCCCTGGTGACCTCATCTACCATGCCGGAGAGAGCGTGGACAGCCTCTGTTTCGTGGTGTCAGGATCCCTGGAGGTCATCCAAGATGACGAGGTGGTGGCCATCTTAGGTGAGTACTTGTTCATTGTACAGTATGATGAAGTAGGCTTACATGGTAGCCATTTTGGGTGAGTTGGCTGTCCATTGTACAGTACGAGGTGGTGGCCATTTTGGACGAGTTGCTGTTGAGCCGGTGCACATTGGTACCATGGTGGTCATTTTTGCTTGGATTTCTCTAGTTGGCTTTAGCTCAGGACATGACTGCTCGCTATTAAAATTAGATTTTTTGGAGGGGATAACTAGCTTGCAAATCTTTTGACAAGTGGATGGAAATTGCTACTCAAATTGTAATGGGAAAAAGCGATATATTGAGCAGAAATAGCCTCAATATTAGATCTGAGAGACTCAACAGTGCCTCTATTGACACCAGCACTTCCATCTCAAAGCAAACAGGTCTATGTAGATTTGAAAATTGCTAACTTGGCGATAATAATACGCTGGATATACCTACCAAAATGCTTGTTTTTGACATTACCGTAACGTTGCTTTGAGGCAAGTGGAAAATGGAGCCCCAGGACTTTTCTCTTCGGAGATAAGGTCTTGACAGGAGGTCACTATGGGACAGAGACTAGGAATTCCTCTGATAATATCATCAGTGTGTACATGTCTACCTCAATTACCTCGTACCCCTGCACATCAACACGGTACTGGTACCCCGTGTATATAGCCAGGTTATAGTTACTCATTGTGTATTTATTCCTTGTGTTATTATTTTTCTAGTATTTATATATTTTTCCCTCTCTGCATTGTTAGAAAGGGCCCGTAAGTAAACATTTCACTGTTAGTCGACACCTTTTGTTTACGAAGCATGTGACAAATAACATTTTATTTTATTTCACCCCAACAACAGTCCCTGTTGAGACATTAACAAGGTGTTAATGTGGGATTGGAGGGTGAAGGCTACACAGCTAAATGTTGAGTGTCTGTAGATCACGCCTTGTTATACAGTATGTCTGAGTAATGCATTCTTTGTCCTTAATCGCATTCCTGGTTTTGGTTGGTCTCGACGGTGTGTGTGTGTGTGTGTGTGTGTGTGTGTGTGTGTGTGTGTGTGTGTGTGTGTGTGTGTGTGTGTGTGTGTGTGTGTGTGTGTGTGTGTGTGTGTGTGTGTGTATATGCAGACTGTTGTATGTATCCAACCCTGTTTACATGGCCCTGAAATATCAGAAAATAGTTATTGCTACATAGACAAACATTGACGGTGCTGGGCAAATAGCAAACATTGCCGGGAAAATATACAAACAACATCATTTAAAAAGTGAACAGTAATAATGCAACACATCAATACACACAAAATGGATGTTCCTCCCTGGGTCTGCTGGGTAACAGAGCTGTGGTTGTTTTCTCTCACGTTGCTGACCTGTAATTGGTGGGTTGGCTCGTGGGGAGGATTAATATCATGTTTTGTTGTTATACTTTCCCTGGCTATTTCATGGCAATGGAACCCTGGGTGATGAACTAGCTACCGCAGTCAATCACTTTCTCACTAATGGTAGCTGCTATAGCCTACAGTATCACTGCTGCACCAGCACCGTGATCGTTCTACTTCCTCTCTTGGGTTTTCACAAACTGCAGGACATGAAAGCATTTGTTTAAGGCTTTCCAAGATTCAACCAAATCTGAAGAACAGCATTCTAACTGTAGCTGTCTTGCTGTGCCTTTTTTCCCTCTCTGTCACTGCCTTGGTTTGTTTCAGGCTGTAAGACATGAAAGCCTTGTTTTTTTTAATCAATCCAATCTGATTATGCTGACAAACTCATCAAAACTATCCTTTGTATCACAACCGATGTGTCAAACATGTTTTACAATTTGAGTGTAAAATAGGCCATTGTTTAGTTGATTTATATAGTTAGGAGTGACTACCACTGACCCAGAAACTACCACTATAAGTAAGTTTGTAAATAGCCTTGAGTTGTGCGAGCTGGAAGGGCTCATAGGAGCTGGAGCCTATCTACTGTTTTTGTAGTTTGAGGCAGCTTGATGTACAAGTACACCCCCTGGACAGGATACAAGTCTATCCCAGGGCCTTACCCCCAATCTATCTTCTTATGCTGAGTGTCAAGCAGTGATGCATCGGTCCCATTTTTACAGTCTTTGGTATGACTCGGATGAGGATCAAACTCCCAACCTTCTAATCTCGGGGAATGAAAATGTGGGCCTACACCCACCCATTTACGCGCTGTAATTCAATGTTGGCTGTGTATTTGATGGGTGTTGGCAGCTTTTCAACAACGTACCGTAATGCTGAGGCAGATGTCAGTTTCAATTAGGAAGAGACTAATATAAACCGCTCGCTTTTCTGGATGTAAACACAGTCTGTGTGTGTGTGTGTGTGTGTGTGTGTGTGTGTGTGTGTGTGTGTGTGTGTGTGTGTGTGTGTGTGTGTGAGCATGCGTTTGGGTGTGCGTGCCTGCGTGTGTGTCTGTGTGCTGGTGTTAGATGAAAGATAGGCTCAGCTAAATTACTTTGCCACGAGCAGCACCGCAGATGAGCGAGATGCAAGACTTTGCTCTCACACAGTCACCACAGTCTCTGCGCATGTGCACGGGTCTGCTTTACGCTGTAAGTGCATGGTAGGTACGGGACCAAAACAGCTGAGAAGTTTAGCCTCGCACTTCAACGCTCTTAGTTGTTGCGGAAATTAACCCACTGTGCTGTTTACTTTGTGCACCTACGTTATATCGCTGAGCTTACCATCTAAAGGAGTAGATAAACTGAACTATAGCAGGTTGGTATTCTGTGTTAAGCTGTGGTGTTCTGTGATGTTCTGTTCTATGTTGTGCTGCACTGTGCTGTACTATACTGTGATGTACTGTTCTGTGCTGTACTGTTCTGTGCTCTACTGTACTGTTCTATACTGTGCTGTACTGTTCTATACTGTGCTGTAAGTAACAATGTGTGCTGTGCTGTACTGGGTTATGTTGTTTTGTTCTGTGCTACATTGTTACTTTGTGCTGTGCTGAGTGCTAGTCAGAGCTTCTCTGGGGAGAGGGATAGGTAGAATAGGAAATTATCCTGACTTTGATGTTTCTCCAGCAAGCTACAAATAACTCCCTCACCGTTGATCCTCAGCCTATGCCATTAGGATTTGTTTTTCCTTGAGCTAAATTCGGTGTCTTTCTACGAAAGTAAATTCAATTCTTTGGGATTTCTTTGCAGTATGGTGATTAGCAAAGTGACTGATGGGAGAGATTTCCTGTTTATGATGTTTAATGTTTGGATTCCTTTTTTATTTGATTGGTGGATTCAAATAAAGTATTTAAAATGTATGTGTTTGTGTGTGGGGGCTGGTTATTCTATCCTTGTGCAGACCTAAAATCCCACAAAGTCTGCACAAGATTAGTAAAACGAAGATTCTTCCTCGTGGGGACATTTCCCACGTCCCAATGAGGACGAAGGCTATTTTAAGCTTAGGGGTTAGGTTTAGGGGTACAATTAGGGTAAGGGGTTAGTGGTTTAGGTTAGGGTCAAGGTTAGGTTTTGGGTTAGGAGTTAGGGATAACCCTAACCCTATTTTCCCTAACCCTAAAATTAAATTCTGAATGGAAATTAATTTTATTGTCCCCACGAGGATAGAAGAACAAAACGTGTGTGTGCCTGCCAGACCTGGGTTCAAATACAAGTGTATTTGTTATTTAAATATTTTTTCTTTGTATTTGAGGCTTTTCAAATACACAGCCCAAAACAAGTACTTTTATTTGAGTATTTAAATGGTTATTTGTAAAACCCAAATAGTCAAACAAATTGTGGGTTAAATTCATGGGAGTGTATTTGAGTCCGTGTATTTAAATACTTTCCGAGTGCATTTCAAAATACATTCCAATATTCAACTACTTGTTTTTTTCCAAATAAAGGTTATCTGAATACTTGTTTTAAAATGTATTGAAAAGTAATTGAAATACCTGAAATATCATTTGAACCCATTTCTGGTGTTTGTGTGTGCACATGCATTTGTAAATTAATGCATGTCTTGTGCAATTGCATGAGATCTTGTGAGAGTTCTAAGTAGGAAAACAACATTAGGTAATATAAAAGGTTATCTTATCTTTTGCAGTCACCACGACAAACATTGTCCCATTCACTCTCAATCATTCAACAAAGATATGAAAGTTAATATTATAGATTTGAAGTCAGAAGTTTACATGCAGTGTTTTTCACAATTCCTGACATTTAATCCTAGTAAAATTTCCCTGTCTTACATCAGCTACAGTAAGTTCACCACTTTATTTTAAGAATGTGAAATGTCAGAATAATAGTAGAGAGAGTGATTCATTTCAGCTTTTATTTCTTTCATCACATTCACAGTGGGTCAGAAGTTTACATACACTCAATTAGTATTTGGTAGCATTGCCTTTAAATTGTTTAACTTGTGTTAAACGTTTCAGGTAGCCTTCCACAAGCTTTCACAGTAAATTGGGTGAATTTTGGCCCATTCCTTCTGACAGAGCTGGTGTACCTGAATCAGGTTTGTAGGCCTCCTTGCTCGCACACGCTTTTTCAGTTCTGCCCACAAATTTTCTATAGAGGTCAGGGCTTTGTGATGGCCACTCCAATACCTTGACTTTGTTGTCCTTAAGCCATTTTGCCACAACTTTGGAAGTATGCTTGGGGTCATTGTCCACTTGGAAGACCCATTTGTGACCAAGCTCTAACTTCCTGACTGATGTCTTGAGATGTTGCTTCAATATATCCACATAATTTTCCTTCCTTACGATGCCATCTATTTTGTGAAATGCACCAGACCCTCCTGCAGCAAAGCACCCCCACAACATGATGCTGCCACCCCCGTGCTTCACGTTTGGGATGGTGTTCTTCGGCTTGCAAGCGTCCCCCGTTTTCCTCCAAACATAATGATGGTCATTATGGCCAAACAGTTCTATTTTTGTTTCATCAGACCAGAGGACATTTCTCCAAAAAGTACGATCTTTGTCCCCATGTGCAGTTGCAAACCGTAGTCTGGCTTTTTTATGGCGGTTTTGGAGCAGTGGCTTCTTCCTTGCTGAGCGGCCTTTCAGGTTATGTCGATATAGGACTCGTTTTACTGTGGATATAGATACTTTTGTACCCGTTTCCTCCAGCATCTTCACAAGGTCCTTTGCTGTTGTTCTGGGATTGATTTGCACTTTTGGCACCAAAGTATATTAATCTCTAGGAGACAGAACGCATCTCCTTCCTGAGCGGTATGATGGCTGCGTGGTCCCATGGTGTTTATACTTGTGTACTATTGTTTGTACAGTTGAAGGTGGTACCTTTAGGCGTTTGGAAATTGCTCCCAAGGATGAACCAGACTTGTGGAGGTCTACAATTGTTTTTCTGAGGTCTTGGCTCATTTATTTTGATTTTCCCATGATGTCAAGCAAAGAGGCACTGCGTTTGAAGGTAGGCCTTGAAATACATCCACAGGTACACCTCCAATTGACTCAAATGATGTCAATTAGCCTATCAGAAGTTTCTGAAGCATGACATAATTTTCTGGAATTTTCCAAGCTGTTTAAAGGCACAGTCAACTTAGTGAATGTAAACTTCTGACCCACTAGAATTGTGATACAGTGAGTTTTACAAGTGAAATAATCTGTCTGTAAACAATTGTTGGCAAAATTACTTGTCATTCACAAAGTAGATGTCCTAACCAACTTGCCAAAACTATAGTTTGTTAACAAGACATTTGTGGAGTGGTTGAAAAACAAGTTTTAATGACTCTAACCTAAGTGTATGTAAACTTCCGACTTCAACTGTAGTTAATTTAAAATTGTCAGTACTTGGACAGCTTTACATTTAGGTATTGTGTCGTGAAATTATGTCTGCGCTTTTTTTATATGCTCATCCATTTAAGTTCAATTTCATAGAATCACAAATAGGATCCTCTCAGAAACCAGACGCAGTGATCACAACAAATGTCTATAGTGTCTCTGTCAGTGGCGGTTGATGCCATTTAAGAGGGAGGACAAAAAATATATATGCACTAAAGTGTTGGTTCCATGTTTCATGAGCTGAAATAAAAGATCCCAGAAATGTTCCATACTCACAAAAAAACTATCAAATTTTGTGCACAAATTTGTTTACATCCCTGTTAGTGAGCATTTCTCCTTTGCCAAGAAAATCCATCCACCTTACAGGTGTGGCATATCAAGAAGCTGATGAAACAGCATGATCATTACACAGGTGCACCTTGTCCCGGGGACAATAAAAAGCCCCTCTAAAATTATAATTTTTTTCACACAACGCCACAGATGTTGCTTATGCTTTCAGTACTAGATTCATTCTTTGATCCTTTGATTGGGTGGACATGTCAGTTCATGCTGCAAAAGCTCTGATAGGTTGGAGGATGTCATCTGGAAGTTGTCATAATTACTGTGTAAGTCTATGGAAGGGGGTGAGAACCATGAGCCTCCTATGTTTTGTGTTGAAGTCAATGTACCCAGAGGAGGATGGAAACTAGCTGTCCTCCGGTTACACCATGTAGGTCATTGCAAAACGGTGTGTTTTAATAAATTATTTGGTGACGTGAACATATTTTGTATAGTTTCCTCCTCCGAGGGGCCTCCACTGGTCTGGTTATGGTTTGTCATTGTAAATTCACTCTCATCAACAAGTTTTGTGTTTTGGCCAGGAAGGTTATTGGGTTCAAACAGGCTTTTGTTGGTGTGATTGACAGGTCTGAACCAGGGTTTCCTGCGTGCCATGTTACTTTGTTTTTCTGCTGAGTCAAAGTCTAGGCATTAGCTAAGGGCGCAAACACAAGTCTTCACATCTCAGGGAAAGTCACACTGGGATAAACTAATCATTGTTAGGTTTCTGTTATAAAGAGGCCATCTTAGCTGCTTTTCTCTCTCTGCAGGTACATTTTTTTTCCGAAATCTTTAAATTATATTTAAAATAATAATTCAGAAGTAAATCTCAGATGGAAAATCTGTTAGATCTAAGAAGTAATATCTTAATCGGTGCTCTTTCTCTCTTTGCAGGTAAGGGGGACGTGTTTGGGGATGTGTTCTGGAAGGAGGTGACCCTGACCCAGGCTTGTGCCAACGTGCGTGCCCTGACCTACTGTGATCTCCATGTCATTAAACGGGATGCCCTGCAGAAGGTTCTGGAGTTCTACACGGCCTTCTCTAACCACTTTTCACGGAACCTGCTGCTCACTTACAACCTGCGGAAGAGGGTCAGTGTAATCTTTTGGAGCACCCACTTTTCTTTTAGCCTCGTAGAACCAGCCTGATATTTATTTTCACCAGTCTGTTTCGTCTAAGTGATAAGGCTGGTTCACAAGACCACCCTTCTTCCTCCCTACGGATCAAACTCGCTTTCTTTTCTCATTTCTGTTCTTGCCCTTTTATCTTCCTTGTCTCCTCTGCTTATCTTTCATGTCTCAATCTTTCTCTTACTCTCTTATCCCTTTTTTTCTGTTCTCCCTTCTCATCTTCCGCCCAGAGCATCTTTGGGCTGGTAACCCGCTGTGTTACCATCATTATTGTTACTACTTCTTCTGGTGGCACAATGTCAAAATGGTAAAAATAATTTAAAATCATTAAACTGCCATATTGGTTGATTTAGAATGGAATGACGTACACGAATACATTTAAATTAAACATATATTTTAGAAAAGTTATTTTTTTCCAAAATGCCACCACAATTCAAAAATGACCCAGCTGCAACCAAACATGTAACATGTTTAATTTAATCAAGGACAAGTTTGTAAGCTACAGTCACAATGCAAACACGTAATACTGAAATGCATGCAGGTGTTGTACATATAATGTAATATATACATTATAATGTACTGAAATAACAGGATAAGGGTTTGAGCGAGTCAATGTAAACATACCCATAGGAAAGGCTGTACACAGACTATCAAGTATTAATAACAATAGTTATGATCAATTTAAGCAATAATACAGGATAGGCCACGTGTTATGACATTTTTATCATTGCTGTGACGTGGTCATAGCCATGAGGTGAAGCCAAGTGGCGTTGTAACGATGTGCGCTGAGAGTCGGGAAGCAAGTTCAGGGAGTGAGTGTTTTAAGAAATAAATGAAACATAATACAAAAAACACTCACTCCCTGAACTTGCTTCCCGACTCTCAGCGTACATCGTTACAGAATGACGCCTCACCAAAGGGAAGCATCAGGGAGTGTTTTTTTGTTGTTTTTGAGGCGATGTCGGGTCCGGGTCTCAGAATCGGAGCTACCTGGGAGGCCTCAGCCGGTTTGTCGGATTCCCATGCCTCGGCGGGTTCGACGGGTTCACCTGCCTCAGCTGGCTCGACGGGTTTCCATACCTCAATGGGATTGATAGGCTCCCATGCCTCAGCTGGCTCGATAGGCTCCCATGCCTCAGCGGGCTCGATAGGCTCCCATGCCTCAGCGGGCTCGATAGGCTCCCATGCCTCAGCGGGCTCGATAGGCTCCCATGCCTCAGCGGGCTCGATAGGCTCCCATGCCTCAGCGGGCTCGATAGGCTCCCATGCCTCAGCGGGCTCGATAGGCTCCCATGCCTCAGAGAGGTTGTTTTCCTGACACCACACTCCGAGTGCCCTCACCTCCTCCCTGTAGGCTATCTCGTCGTTGTTGTTAATCAAGCCCACTACTGTTGTTTCGTCTGCAAACTTGATGGAGTTGGAGGCGTGTATGGCAACGCAGTCATGGTTGAACAGGGAGTACAGGAGGGGGCTGTGCACGCACCCTTGTGGTGCCCACTGTTGAGGGTCAGCGAGGTAGAGATGTTGTTTCCTACCTTCACCACCTGGGGGCGGCCCGTCAAAGTCCAGGACCCAATTGCACAGGGCGGGGTCGAGGCCCAGGGCCTCCAGCTTGATGATGAGCTTGGAGGGTACTATGGTGTTAAATGCTGAGCTTTAGTCAACGAACAGCATTCTTACATAGGTATTCCTCTTGTCCAGATGGGATAGGGCAGTGTGATGGTGATTGCATCGTCTGTGGACCTGTTAAGACGGAATGCAAACTGAAGTGGGTCTAGGGTGCCCTGTAAGGTGGAGGTGATATGATGCTTGGAATAGTCTCTCAAAGTACTTCATGAGTGCTACGGGGCTGTAGTCATTTAGTTCAGTTATCTTTTCCTTCTTGGGTACAGGAACAATGGTGGCCATCTTGAAGCATGTGGGGACAGCAGACTGGGATAGGGAGTGATTGAATATGTCCGTAAACACACCAGCCAGCTGGTCTGCACATGCTAAGAGGGGAGGTATGTTCCGGTCAGCCTCAGAGAATAAAATCATAGCGCTTGATGGTTTTTGCAATGTTCTGTATTGACTGACCTTCATGTCTTAAAGTAATGATGGACTGTTGTTTCTCTTTTCTTATTTGAGCTGTTCTTGCCATAATATGAACTTGGTATTTTACCAAATAGGGCTATCTTCTGTATACCCCCCCCCCCCCCCCCCCCCCCCCCCGCCCCCAAGCATTAGGAAGGAAAGAAATTCCACAAATTAACAAGGCACACCTGTTAATTGAAATGATTTCCAGGTGACTACCTCTTGAAGCTGTTGAGAGAATGCCAACAGAGTGCAAAGCTGTCATCAAGGCAAAGGGTAGCTATTTGAAGAATTTCAAATATAAAATATATTTTGATTTGTTTAGACTTTTTTTGGTTACTACATGATTCCATATGTGTTATTACATAGTTTTTGATTTCTTCATTATTATTCTACAATGTAGAAAATAGTAAAAATAAAGAAAAACCAATGAATGAGTAGGTGTTATAAAGCTTTTGGCTGGTAGTGTACATCAGCTGGCCAGCACTGCACTATCAGTGTAAATCAATGCTGAGATTACTTTGTGTGTGTGTAACAAGCCTTGATTCTGCAGTAAATGTCCCCAACATGTGAGTCAATACAGATAAGAGAACTGTACACAGACCAGGGGATGATACAGCTATCTACGGTGCATGTGGGACCATTCGTCCTCTGAGTGCTAGGAGATAATACATCTGTTCTCACGCTCCGTAATATAACATGAAACCAGAGAAAACACCCACGGGGGCTCTATTTTCCCTGTGACATGGCCCCTTGAGAATTCCCACCAAAATGAATGTGTCAAAAGTCATGTCCATAGAGTGGCTAGTAATAGGGATTGGTATTGACTTGACATGTCAGATTACATCACAAAACTTATCTCATGATCGTCCATCTCTAGTTTGATTGAGACATGATGATCGTTACCATGTCTTTTCAAATCAAATCAAAATCATGTCAAATGTTATTTGTCACATGCGCCGAATACAACAGGTGCAGGTAGACCTTACAGGGAAATGCTTACTTACAAGCCCTTAACCAACAATGCAGTTTTAAGAAAAAAGAAAAAAAAAGAGATAAGAATAACAAATTATTAAAGAGCACCAGTAAATAACAATAGTGGGGCTATATACAGGGGGGTACCGGTACAGAGTCAATGTGCGGGGGCACACGAGGTAATTGAGGTAATATGTACATGTAGGTAGAGTTATTGAAGTGACTATGCATAGATAATAACAGAGAGTAGCAGCAGCGTGGGGGGGGAGGCAGCAATGCAAGTATTTTGTGTAGCCATTTGATTAGCTGTTCAGGAGTCTTATGGCTTGGGGGTAGAAGCTGTTTAGAAGCCTCTTGGACCGAGACTTGGCTCTCTGGTACCGCTTGCTGTGCAGTAGCGGAGAGTACGCACTACCCTCTGTAGTGCCATGTGGTCGGAGGCCGAGCAGTTGCCATACCAGGCAGTGATGCAACCCTTCTGGATGCTCTCGATAGTGCAGCTGTAAAACCTTTTGAGGATCTGAGGACCCATGCTAAATCTTTTCAGTCTCCT
Organism: Salvelinus namaycush; assembly: GCF_016432855.1. NCBI lineage: Eukaryota > Metazoa > Chordata > Actinopteri > Salmoniformes > Salmonidae > Salvelinus > Salvelinus namaycush. Next base: position 54,710,299 of record NC_052310.1, read on the forward strand.
GAGGGGGAATAGGTTTTGTCGTGCTCTCTTCACGACTGTCTTGGTGTGCTTGGACCATGTTAGTTTGTTGGTGATGTGGACGCCAAGGAACTTTAAGCTCTCAACCTGTTCCACTACAGCAACGTTGATGAGAATGGAGGCGTGCTCGGTCCTTTTCCTGTAGTCCACAATCATCTCCTTTGTCTTGATCACGTTGAGGGAGAGGTTGTTGTCCTTGCACCACATGGTCAGGTGTCTGACCTTCTCCCTATATGCTGTCTCATTGTTGTCTGTGATCAGGCCTACCACTGTTGTCATCGGCAAACTTAATGATGATGTTGGAGTCATGTCTGGCCGTGCAGTCATGAGTGAACAGGGAGTACAGGAGGGGACTGAGCACGCACCCCTGAGGGGCACCCGTGCTGAGGATCAGTGTGGCGGATGTGTTGTTACCAACCTTTTACCACCTGTGGGGCGGCCCGTCAGGAAGTCCAGGATCCAGTTGAAGAGGGAGGTGTTTAGTCCCAGGGTCCTTAGCTTAGTGATGAGCTTTGAGGGCACTATGGTGTTGAAGGCTGAGCTGTAGTCATCTGTGGATCTGTTGGTGCGGTATGCAAATTGAAGTGGGTCTAGAGTTTTTGGGATAATAGTGTTGGTGAGCCATGACCAGCCTTTCAAAGCACTTCATGGCTACAGACGTGAGTGCTACGGGTCGGTAGTCATTTAGATAGGTTACCTTATTGTTCTTGGGCACAGGGATTATGGTGGTCTACTTGAAACATGTTGGTATTAGACTCAGACAGGGAGAGGTTGAAAATGTCAGTGAAGACACTTGTCAGTTGGTCAGCGCATGCTCGGAGTACACGTCTTGGTAATACACCTGGCCCTGCGGCCTTGTGAATGTTGACCTGTTTAAATGTCTTACTCACATCGGCTGCGGAGAGCGTGATCACACAGTCGTCCGGAACAGCTGATGCTCTCATGCATGTTTCAGTGTTACTTGCATCGAAGCAAGAATAGAAGTTATTTTGCTCGTCTGGTAGGCACGTGTCAGTGGGTAGCTCTTGGCTGTGTTTCCCTTTGTAGTCTGTAATAGTTTGCCCGCCTTGCCACATCCGACGAGTGTCGGAGCCGGTGTAGTACGATTCGATCTTAGTCTTGTATTGACGCTTTGCCTGTATGATGGTTCGTCGGAGGGCATAGCGGGATTTCTTATAAGCCTCCGGGTTAGAGTCCCGCTCCTTGAAAGCGGCAGCTCTACCCTTTAACTCAGTGCAAATGCTGCCTTTAATTCATGACTTCTGGTTGGGGTATGTACGTACAGTCACTGTGAGGACGACGTCCTCAATGCACTTATTGATAAAGCCAGTGACCGATGTGGTCCTGATCCTCAATGCCATCGGAAGAATCCCGGAACATATTCCAGTTGTGCTAGCAAAACAGGCCTGGAGTTTAGCATCTGCACCACTTTTTTTATTGACCGAGTCACTGGTGCTTCCTGCTTTAATTTTTGCTTGTAAGCAGGAATCAGGAGGATATAATTATGGTTAGATTTGCCAAATGGAGGGCGAGAGAGAGCTTTGTACGGGTCTCTGTGTGTGGAGTATAGGTGGTCTAGAGTTTTTTTCCGCTCTGGTTGCACATTTAACATGCTGATAGAAATGAGGTAAAACTGATTTAAGTTTCCCTGCATTAATGTCCCCGGCCACTAGGAGCGCCACCTCTGGATGAGCATTTTCCTGTTTGCTTATGGCGGTATACAGCTCATTGAGTACAGTTTTAGTGCCAGCATGGGTCTGTGGTGGTATGTAGACATCTACGAAAAATACTTATGAAATCTCACTAGGTAGATAGTGTGGTCAACAGCTTATCATGAGATACTCTACCTCAGGTGAGCAAAACCTCGAGACTTCCTTAGATATCGTGCACCAGCTGTTGTTGACATACATGCATAGGCCCCCGCCCCGTTTCTTACCAGAGGCTGCTGATCTATCCTGCTGATAGTGTATAACCCGCCAGCTGTATTTTATTAATGTCGTCGTTCAGCCACAACTCAGTGAAACATAAGATATTACAGTTTTTAATGTCCTGTTGGTAGGATATACATGCTTTCAGTTCATCCCATTTATTTTGCAGCGATTGAACGTTAGCTAGCAGGACGGATGGCAAAGGCAGATTAGCCACTCGTAACCTGATTCTCACAAGGCACCCTGATCTCTTTCCGCAAAATCTTTGTTTCCTTCTCGAGCAAATGACAGGGATGAGGGCCTGTTCGGGTGTTTGTAGTATATCCTTCCCGTCCGACTCATTAAAGAAAAACTCTTCGTCCAATTCGAGGTGAGTAATGGCTGTTCTGATGTCCAGAAGCTCTTTTCGGTCATAAGAGACGGTAACAGCAACATTATGTTCAAAACAAGTTACGAACAATGTGGAAAAAACAAACAAACTAGCATGGTTGATTAAGAGCCGATAAGACGGCGCCGGAGGGGATACAATGCTGATACAATGCTGCCTTTTTTCATCACAATATCAAATATTTTCTGGGTAACATTTAAGTACCTTACTGTGATTGTTTTAAATTAAAATTGTCAAGAAATAAACAAAAAAGCTTCTTATAGCAAAAATAACTCAAGCAAGAATTTTGCTAGGACTGTCTGGGAGTGGTCTGAGCGGGGAGGGGAAAACTAGCTGTTATTGGCAGAGAGATTTGGAACTCTCTTTGTTATTGGTCTATTAAGTAATTTACCAGGCCAAAACTCAGTCTCACTAAAACAGGCAGAAATTTCAGGCGGCCTTTTCAAATGGCTCTTACACTAAAAAGGCATTATCATCATTTGCACAATTTCACAGTATTATTCCAACCTCATATTGTGGAAATATGTATAAAACACAGGAAAATCACATTTTGACTGCACTAGGCCTTTAAGGGTAGGTTTCATGCCTTTAATGCGCACGCATGCACGCCACCAAGCATGATAGGAAAGAGTGGTTGCAGACTAATGTAGCAGAGGTTAGAAAAGGTTATGTGGCATGCTTCACCTGGTTCTCTCTCAGGAGCCAATCAGGAAGCAGATTGAGTGGAATGTCCTGTTGATTGGGCACGTCATGCACCACTGACTGTGATGCATGCCCCATCCAGCGCCAGGAGAGCTGAATCAAGTGCTTCCTATGACTTTGAACATACCTACTTACAAACACCATTACCCAACGCAAATCCCTAAATACCACTTTGAGCGTGATTCAATCTGTATCGCAGAAGTATAAATACAGCGAAAACAACACAACACAAAAGATACCTATTGTAAAATATATATAGTATGTATAAGCTGGAAGTAGAAGCCTAATGTCAATGGTGTGCGGAGTCAGGTGCAGGAGAGCAGGGAGTTGTGAACAGGCGCACACTTTGAGGCAGGAGAAACCAACAGACGGACGCCACTGCGTCGAAACCTCCAGCCAATAGGCAAAAGTGCAAAACGCTCAAACAGTCACAATAATTATGTTCAAACAAATAAACATACCTCGTGACAAAACACCAGTCTAGCGCGTCAAAATTGACACGTAACACAAAACTATTTCACACAAAGACACGAGGGGGAACAGAGGAATAAATACATGTAATGTGATTGGGGAATGAAAACCAGGTGTGCAGGGAACAAGACAAAACAAATGGATAAATGAAAAATGGAGCGGCGATGGCTAGAAAGCCGGTGACGTCCACCGCCGAACGCCGCCCGAACAAGGAGAGGAGCCGACTTCGGCGGAAGTCGTGACACCTAAGTGTTGTTGGCTACAAGTTTACTCTAATTAGGGGAGGGGTGGTAGGGTTAGGGGAAAATAAAAAATAAAAATTATTTTTAAAATACATACAGTACCAGTCAAGTTTGGACACACCTACTCATTCCAGGGTTTTTCTTTATTTGTACTTTTTTCTACATTGTAGAATAATAGTGAATACATCACACATATCGAATCATGTAGTAACCAAAAAAGTGTTAAACAAATCAAAATATATTTGAGATTTGAGATTCTTCAAAGTAGCCTTGATGACAGCTTTGCAAACTCTTGGCATTCTCACAACCAGCTTCATGAGGTAGTCACCTGGAATGCATTTCAATTTACAGGTGTACCTTGTTAAAAGTTAATTTGTGGATTTCTTTTCTTCTTAATGCGTTTGAACCAATCAGTTGTGTTGTGACAAGGTAGGGGTGGTATACAGAAGATAGTCCTATTTGGTAAAAGACAAAGTCCATATTATGGCAAGAACAGCTCAAATAAGAAAAGAGAAACAACAGTCCATCATTACTTTAAGACATGAAGGTCAGTTAATGCGGAACATTTCAAGAACTTAAATAGTTTCTTCAAGTGCAGTTGCAAAAACCATCAAGCGCTATGATGAAACTGGCTCTCATGAGGAGCGCCACAGGAAAGGAAGACCCAGAGTTACCTTTGCTGCAGAGGATAAGTTCATTAGAGTTACCAGCCTCAGAAATTGCAGCCCAAATAAATGCTTCACAGAGTTCAAGTAACAGACACATCTCAACATCAACTGTATAGAGGAGACTGTGTGAATCAGGTCTTCATGGTCGAATTGCTGCAAAGAAACCACCACAAAAGGATACCAAAAAGAAGAAGAGACTTGCTTAGACCAAGAAACATGAGCAATGGACATTAGACCGGTGGAAATCTGTCCTTTGGTCTGAAATCTGTCCGCCGTGTCTTTGTGAGACGAAGAGGTGGTGAACGGATGATCCCCGAATGTGTACTTCCCACCATTAAGCATGGAGGAGGAGGTCTGATGGTGTGGTTGTGCTTTGCTGGTGACAATGTCTGTGATTTATTTCGTTATAAGTCCAAATTCATTGGAAGATGGTAACTCCGTTATGTACACACATTCCAGTGGTTGATTTTATTTAGATTTCTTACAATGTATCCGGACATTATCTCTGATCATTACAACCTGGCCACGAACTGAAATGCCACCACTAGAGCCGATGTGATTCCTTACTCTACATGTCAGATCGGCATGTTTGTTGTGCGTAGCATATTTTTATCTGAACGTTCCAAAATGTTGTGTCCTGCTGAACGCACCTCAGCTTTGCCTGCTGGTGGGGTCTGATAAAGTCAGTGTCCTGCTGAACGCGCCTCAGCTTTGCCTGCTGGTGGGGTCTGATAAAGTCAGTGTCCTGCTGAACGCGCCTCAGCTTTGCCTGCTGGTGGGGTCTGATAAAGTCAGTGTCCTGCTGAACGCGCCTCAGCTTTGCCTACTGGTGGGGTCTGATAAAGTCAGTGTCCTGCTGAACGCGCCTCAGCTTTGCCTGCTGGTGGGGTCTGATAAAGTCAATGTCCTGCTGGTGGGGTCTGATAAAGTCAATGTCCTGCTGGTGGGGTCTGATAAAGTCTATGTCCTGCTGGTGGGGTCTGATAAAGTCTATGTCCTGCTGGTGGGGTCTGATGAAGTCAATGTCCTGCTGGTGGGGTCTGATAAAGTCAGTGTGAGAAACAAGAACATGCATAATAGGATGACATTGACCCCATTATATAGTCAGGTGAAATCACTTGAAAATGTCAGACTTTTAGACTACTCTTCTATTTATAATGAAAGAGATAATGTTATTGATGGATTCCAAATCGCAGATCGGAAGGCTTTTAGGCTGACAAATAAAACACACTTTAACAATCAGAGAGAGAATATTTTGCGTTTTACATAATATTACAAAGTACATTACAGTTAGTTCCGTGAGAGGATTTTGCATTTCCACATATTATAATTTAAGAGGGTTTTTGCTCATAGAGATCAATAATACATGTTTTTTTTATAGTGCTTTTATCAGACCCAAAGTGACATGCAAGAATGTATTTAAAGGAGAGAAAGAGAAAGGAGAGAAAATATAAATCTTTCTGGGATTCAGGAACTTGGAATATAAATATTATTTGATGCTTTTGATTAAGAATTAAAGTCCCTTAATGGGACAAAATCCTTACTGGACATTTCAAATGTTTCTCCTCCAACACTAGAGATGAGAAACACAATCTACACATAGAAAGAGATATGCTAGGCCTTATATTTTTCATTTAGGTTTTCTCATGCTTGAGTGAGTAGAAGATTTGTTTGTTTCAAGAACCACTCAGTCATCCTGACCTGGTAAAAAAATTCAACAAAGATGGAAATTCAAATAATAGAAATCTATGATTTCTCAATGACATACAAGTTGGCCAAGGAACAGGAAAGCAATAATGTTTTTCACAAAAAAAATACAACATTCTGAGAAATGTATTAAATTCTAGAGAGCTGGGAAGGAGCTGCAGGAGGTAAACAACCAGGCTGGCAGAATGAGGAGATATGAGTTTAATAAGACAATCCAGTGTGTGTGTGCGTGCATGTGAGGCTGTGGAGGAGAGCATCAATAAAAGCTCCAATGCAAGAAGCAATTACAATCAGCAGCAGTGTTCTGGAAAAAGCGAACCGAAGCAAAATGCCCAATTCTGAGGAGACTGAGGACGACAATTTGTGACCATCAATCTTGGTCCACCGTCACAGTTATAGGGAAAATGAATGAACCAACGTAATGAATATTACATCCTTCCACGATTAGGTTGATGAATGGTTGCAATATTGTCACCTAGCTATCTTCCCCAGGGGAAAAACTGGTTGCAATTATGCCATTGCAACCCGATTTCAACCTATAAATGGGTTGCCATGATATACAACCAGATTTAAACTAATTCTGGTAACTGGTTGTAATGATGTCAATTCAAATGAAAAATAAAGTCACACTCATCTCTCCTTGTTGTGGATGTCATTCAACCAGCTTTGCCCGCTTATTTCCTTCTTTTATTTAACCCTAGTTTGGACTTCTGCTCTTGTGAATGGCAGATTTCTGTTCAGCTCTGCCTTGGGGGAAATCAAAGGACCACATTTTAAATTACATAGACAACATGTCAGTTTAAAGACAGCTTTATGAGGAAGGGTTGGTGTGAAATGTCACAGCAGCAGAGTAGCTTAACCAGTAGGGAAGAGTATTAACTTCTGTGTGAGTGGATACATGAGCAATATCAGGCCTGTGATTGCGTCCCAAATGGCACTCTATTCCCTATATAGTCCACTGCGTTTGACCAGGGCCCATAGATCTATAGAGAATATGGTGCCATTTGGGACATGGCCTGTGTAAGATATAGAGGACGTTTGAGAGGATCAGTTTGATCAAGGTGTGGCGCAGAATCACTAATCTTGATCATATAATGAGTAGTTGTTTGTGATGCAACATGATTTGTAGATCAGTAAATCTGCACAGTCTAACTGCAGGGTAGTCGATTGCAAAGAATCACACACTCTGCCACTGCCTTCTCTTGCCCTTACCTGTACATATTCAGGCCAGCATGACCTGACTCATGCTAATGCTAGTGCTTATCCCATGCTGGTCCAGGCAGGAACACTCAGCATCTTCACTCTCGCCTCAGCATCTTTGAACCCGGGCTTGGAGTGCTAGCATATGCAGCGGGTAGGGATTCTAGCGAGGGGAGTGGGCATTCACATGTCAGGGTGGATGGTATGAGGGATATATACAGTATGAGGGGTAGGGGTTGTTAGATTGAGTTGAGAGGGGCTTAGTGGTTTATTCTGTGTGTGTGCGCGCGCTCCCACAGAGCTTCAGATGGTGTTTGTCAGGCAGTGATATATGGGCAGTGGGCGTGCTGGGTGGGAGGTGGTGCTGGTTGATAGGTACTGTGGTCTGGGTAGGGGGTGGTGGGTGGTAGAGGGGTACTGTGGTGTTTCACCCTGCTCTCTCTATACTGCTGTCAGCATGAATGAGAGAGAGCCAAAGGCCATGCTAGACAACAAAGCCACACAATAAACTGCACACAGGCAGAGAGAGAGAGAGAGTCCACTCCCTATGGCTCTGTTAGGCCAAACAAGGGAGGAGAGAGAAAGACATTCCATTGTTGGGATCAAGCTCAGCTATCACACTTGGAGATGTTGTCATACAATATACTCGATGTCTCATTTGGTTTTAGTCCAACAGATTGATATGGTGTAAGTTAAACCTCCCAGCTAATGCAGTTCTCATTTGTATCTCCCTTTGCTTTGTAACAGCATTCAGGGCAAAGAAAGGGAGACATTACTAGTGTCACATATCAAAGCATATAATATGGCTAATGAGCCTCTGAAGACATCATGAATACACTACAGCATCAAACTACTCTGTGGTATGTTATGGCTGAGTGGACCCATCTGTGGATGGCAAGTTTTAGAAGATGGAATACACTGTTGTCATTGCCATGGATACAAGGAAGTCGTGAGTTGTCCATGCCCATTAATCTATCAAAGAGAATCAAAATGATACTGCTTGATTTGCCTTTGGGGTTCTTCTACACATTCAAATGAGTTGGGTTTGGGTGCAGTATTAATCTGAGTTTGGCTGCATTTTATATTATGATATACATAAACTGTACGTAAATGACCATGGCGGTTGTTTTGTCGACGTTTTTCAGAGATCACTGAGCAGACTGGATTTGGTCTGTGTTCGCTTGAGTGGTTTATGAGGCAGGAGAAGGCTTTGTTAGCATAGCGTTCCCATGAGAAATTAAGGTTTGAGCCAGAGGCGAGTTATGAACTTTCAGACAGCATCATAGGAGTTCCTCCTTAGCCTGGCATATACTGACTGAGCAAGCATCTTTTCAAAAACACACAAGCACACACACTAACACAAACAGACACCCTCTCTCAAACACCCACACACGCAAGCACACAGACACTTCTGCTGCTATGGTTTTAGCACACCCTCACTTGCAGACCTGGTTCTGACAACCTCTGGGCATATTTTTTTACATTTACATTTTAGTCATTTAGCAGACGCTCTTATCCAGAGCGACTTACAGTAGAGTGCATACATTTTATTACATACATTTTATTACATTTTTTTACATACTGAGACAAGGATATCCCTACCGGCCAAACCCTCCCTAACCCGGACGACGCTATGCCAATTGTGCGTCGCCCCACGGACCTCCCGGTTGCGGCCGGCTGCGACAGAGCCTGGGCGCGAACCCAGAGACTCTGGTGGCGCAGCTAGCACTGCGATGCAGTGCCCTAGACCACTGCGCCACCCGGGAGGACACCTCCCGCATATAGCGGGAGGTGGTGTGTGTGTGTTACTCTGTCTGTGTACAGTGCAATCTAAAGATAAAAGTGCAACACTAACTCCTTAATACCTCAGGCCACAATGTTTCATTGTCCACAACCCTGTTGTCCTGACTCTTCTGCTCACAGCAAGGCACTGGTTCCTCCCTTGAGGTGATATGAAATATTAAAGCAAACCAACAAAGCAGAAGGCAACAACAAAGAGTTAGATGCAATATGTTTTCTTGCATACTGTACGTCCAGTATTGTTGTCTATATTTGTATCTAATTAATAAATCAGGTCGTGTGTGTGTAAATATACTTCTTTGAGTAAGAAGGAGGCCTGGGCAATACTTTCCATGTATCTTGCTAAACGTTTAAGGACTTCGGGGCCCAGCGAGGCATCAGCTAGCAGGGTCAATTAGAGCTGCCAAAGCATGTTACACGCTGAGGCAGGTAGTGTTGATGGGAGTCAGACTGGAATATGTTCAGGCCGCAATTGCCAGGGCAAGCTTCACTAGGCTTGTGCTGCTTTCGCTCTCCCTTGGTTGGTACACTTGATGACATCGTTTTGACCAGATGGATGAATGTGGATGGAATTACCGGGGGGAAGGCTAGCTAGCTAGCTACTCCATGCACTGCTAACTTGAAGGAGTAGTCAGGCGAGACACATGGCAATGATAGCTGGTAGCCAGGTATGCAGAAACAGAAAGCTTTATTTACCAGGGGAGTGGGAAATAAAGGCAGTCTATTTTCAGGATAGTGTAAGTAGCGCAAACAGGGATGCTATCTAATTAGCTGGCTATCACCACCTAGGTGACGATAACTAGCTAGCCAAGCGCGTGTTAATGCCAAGTGCTGGCTCGTGTGTAAACCAAGCGACTCGAGGTAAAAAGCACAGCTAGGTGTATCTTTTACATGGAAATGTAAAGGATGGTGCTTCAATGGAGGGGTAACAGACTTGAAGAAACAGCACGAGATTGCCAAGCAAACCGAATGGGGCTTAGCCCAGAGGTTGCTCGCCAAAAACCATGTGTGCCACTGTTAAACAACTAGCTAAGATACTCAACTGTTCAGCTAGTTAACTTTGAATGGTAGGGAATGACGGAGAGGGTAGTAACTACGATTAGAATTTGCTAAAACTAGTGGAAACCTGCTCTTAGCTTGATGCTAAAGCAGTGGCGCTAGCAAGCCAACAGCACTAAGTGCGTGCAGGGTACGCTACAGGTACTGTAGCTAGCTGACAACAAACAGGGTTGCTAACTGAGGTAACTTCACTCTGTAAAATAAAGCCAAAGTTAGCAGAATTGGGAGAAATACAGGTGTGCCAAACTTGTAGCGGTCCTACCCAAGAAGACTCAAGGCTGTAATCGCTGTCAAAGGTGCTTAGTAAAGGGTCTGAATATTTATGTAAATATGATTATTATAATAAAATAAAATAAATGTTTACCCCTTTTTTCGTGGTATCCAATTGGTAGTTACAGTCTTGTCTCATCGCTTAGTGCGCGATGGGACAAGGACATCCCTGCCGGCCAAACCCTCCCCTAACCCGGACAATTGTGCGCCGCCCCATGTGTCTCCCGGTCGTGACCGGCTGCGACAGAGTCTGGACTTGAACCCAGAATATCTAGTGGCACAGCTAGCACTGCGATTTTTATTTTTTATTTTTATTGAACCTTTATAGCTAGGCAAGTCAGTTAAGAACAAATTCTTATTTACAATTCAGGGGCAAATTTATACTTTGTCAGCTCGGGGATTCGATCCAGAAACCTTTCGGAGGCCCAACGCTCTAACCACTAGGCTACCTGCTGCCCCAAAGTAATGCAGTGCCTTAGACCACTCGGGAGGCGTAAATGTGATATTTCATACATTTTATTACTTTTAAAAAATGTCTAAAGACCTGTTTTTGCTTTGTCATTATCGGGTATTGCGTGTAGATTGATGAGAAAATATATATATTTTTGATCAATTTTAAACTAAGGCTGTAACAAAATGTGGAAAAAGTCAAGGGGTCTGAATACTTTCCGAATGCACTGTATATGCCATTTCATCTCTCTCTCTCCTTCCCTCATTCTCACACACACACACACACACACTACAACAATCAGCCTGCTCCCTCATCACTCCATCCATAGTGTTTCCCTAATACAAAGCTATGTGTACTCTTACTCTTCTCAGGCACAGCTATAACCCTCATACTTGATACTCAATACATCCATCTGAGCCAAGCGTGCCGTGCAGCTGGGCAGGGTATGACAGGGGTCGGAACATTAATAGAATATCGGTCAGGGTGACTAGGATTTGAGGTGGTGGGAGGACAATTTGTCTGCGTCCCATATGTGATCATATTTCCTATTTAGTACATTATTTTGGACCATGGCCCATAGGACTCTGGTCAAAACTAGTGCCCTATGTAGGGAATAGGGTGCTAAATGGGACTTAGCCTTACATCACCAGTAATGTGACTACTATGTCATGAAGATTTTACTTAATTATCCTATCTGTAAATACACCAGTGGTCTTGATGAAACAGTACCTCATCTCTCAAGAGACTATGTCACACCTCGGAAACAAATTCAATTAAGCCTTTACTGTGGTAATCTTATGCCACTTGAAATGTGTTGTGCAATCATGGTTTAAATCAGGGGTGTGATACCAGGCCACGAGGGAGGTCCAATCCGGCCCGTGGGTGGCTTGAGTAAAACATTATTTGTATTTATTTATGGGAGAGGTTTCTTGACTGTGTTCAGCATGTTAATAATCACTGAAATTAAAACTAGACAGTCAAGGAGCATAGAACATAACAGAAACAATTTTTTGCTAATTTTGAGGGTGAGGAAATAAGACATTTTCAGTGCTGCCCTCCGGACTTAGAGTGAAGACCGAATGCGGCTCCTAGGTACATTTTTTTTTGATACCCCTGTTTTTTTCTGTGTGAGGTACTTTATCAACATAAATACACCTAAATATTTTTCTCTCATCAAAATGTCACCCAGAATAAGCTAAAATGTCTGCTTTGTGTTTTGGTTAATGGTCTACTAAAGAATGAATGAGTTTCAGTAGAGAAAAATTCACTGGCGCTAGAAACGAGAGAAGCCATTTATATTTCATGATTTCCTTTGAGGGACTCAGCAAAAGGCATTATTTGCTGTGTTTTCTGTAAAATGGGTTTAAATTAGTGATGAGGAGGGTGTGCAGCACTGTACCTCCACTTTCATGCCTTAAGCGCCATTGCTGTATGCTTACCTACTTTAGGTACTTACCTGCGTGATAGTCGTACCTGTCAGAGAGGCTCATCGAACAGAACGTAGTTCACTATACTACATTTACATGGTTTTTCACTTACCTAAACAGACTGTTTTAAAGTGCATATTCAGGTTATTTGGTTGATTTCAGCAACCTCTGGTTAGGTTAGACAGCCCAGCCAACTCACAGCATAGGCTACATAACACAGGATTGAGTTCATGGTATCACAGTTCTGTTCTCAGGCAAGTTATCGTAGAGTATGTGCAAACAAAAACAAGTTTAATTTAACTAATCAAGAGTCTTGTCTCTCTACAGATTGTGTTCAGAAAAATCAGCGATGTGAAACGGGAGGAAGAGGAGCGCCTGAGACGAAAGAATGAAGCACCCCTCAATCTCCCGCCGGACCACCCGGTGCGTCGGCTCTTCCAGCGGTTCCGTCAGCAGAAGGAGGCCCGTATACATCAGGAGCGGGCCAACCCATCCGATGACATGGAGAGAGGTCAAACCGTGAATGTCGAGCCCACTCCCATCCATGAAATCATCGCCACCACCAGCATTGTCACTGTTACCGAAAGCCCAGCCACACCCATTTTGGCCTCCACAATCTCCAGCCCGTCAGACAAAGCCAAGCTCCAGGCCCCGTCTCTCCGAGTGTTCGAGCCGGCCAAGGTCAAAGGCTGGGGACGCTTCAAGGACTCCATGACCAAGGAGTCCAACTGGAACAAGGTATGAAACCTAAAATATTTAGGCCAGGATTCACAGTTTTTCGAGAACGCGCCTCGGTTGAATCCAGCCATCTTCACTAATACATTCTGTTCTTAATTTCCAAGGTGTCCAAAGCAGAGTCCATGGAGACGCTAGCCGAGCGGACTAAGGCAGGGGCAGCCCACGAGTCCCAGACCTCGCTGAAGAAAACCAACTCGTGCGACAGCGGCATCACCAAGAGCGATCTGCGTCTAGACAACGTGGGGGACAGCTCCCGCACCACGCCACAGGACCGCAGCCCTGTGGCACCCCCTGAGGTGGCCAAGCAGCACGCCTTCTACCCCATCCCAGAGCAGACTCTCCAGGCTTCTGTTCTGGAGCTCAAGCTGGAGCTCAAAGAGGACTTGAAGGCCTTAAACACCCGCATGGCTGGCCTGGAGGCCCAGCTAGCAGAAGCTCTGAAGCTCCTCAAGGTCCAAAGGAGAGCTCCCAGCTCCCCCAAGCCTCTTTTTGAGATCTCTAGACCCACCACACCAGACTCGGACAAGGAGGACATATTTTCGTAGAAGCAAAAAGGGACTTACTTTGAGAGTGTGAAGACAGGCAACAGATTCAGAAAATCTTTATTGTCCCAATGCTGGGCAATTTGGTCACAGGGCCACAGATTCTGGGAGTTGTTGGTGTATCTCAGCTGAGGCCATTTATTGGCCCTCACCTTGCCGATGCCTGTGAAAGCAGCAGATGATGGAGCTACGATGCTGTTAATTTAAAGAGGATCTGGTGGTTTTACCCGTGGGCTATGGAACCTTGGAGTTGAACCCGTCGGTCATTCTGGAGAATCTGGGGTGTGCACAGTGAAAGGGGTCTAGGTCCACTGCAGTGACCTTTAGACCACCATGGGTTTGGCTACCCTCTCTGTGACCCACAGACACAGGTTCACAGCTGTACTCTTGTGTTCTCCTGGTCTGCTTGTGCACATCGGCTATATATTTAAGTTGCTACTTTTTTCCACCAGTCCATGGAGTTCAAGAGCAGAGCAGCAACAAATGCGTTATTATTCACTGTCATTATCCTTGTAGATCTCCAATGGGACCACTATCTTTAGTGGTTCTCAGAGTACAGTATCTATAAGGGGTGAATCCATCTTTTGCTTTTCCACTATCTTTGAACCACCAGTGCACAATGCATTCTGTATGTATTCACGATGTCATTCTATCACCGTGTAATACTTTACAAGACTGTATGCATACCTTGGTGTTGCCTTTATAAATACAAAAAGGCTATAGAAGCATTCAGCACAGGTGATACTGTATATTGAGCTTTGCACTTGCTATAAGCATTCAATATAGATCTTGCTCCTGACAATGCATTACACACAGATGGTTCACAGAACGTATTACAGTAGGTTGTTTTTACTACTGTACTCTGTCATCATTGGATCACCTTGTAGCCATCTTCTTTAAACCAGACGAAGGAGGCTGTGTTGACCAATCAGAGCTCAGGACCATTAGGTTTCAACCAATCAATCTTTTGGTCTGTGCGCAGAGAACCCTGACTGGCCAATCAAAGACCAGCATGGTCTTTTGAAAGAACTCCAACCCCCTTTTAGACTGACTGACCATCACCGTATGTCTTAGCAGTTCTCTGTTCGATCTGATATCTATAGCCAAGAAACCAACAAACAACCACCTTTGTTGACTGGTTCGTCTTTATTCTTGGCCGATGGTTACAATGCTGGGAATTACTCTTAAGGAACTGCGTCAGTTGCACTAACAACGCTCCATCATGGCGACATGTGTTGTTTGCATGTGGAGGTTGTATTATTTAACTGATTCTTAGTTTATGTTTGTCAAACATGGCTCTCTGACACTGTACATGTGAAACGAATTGAAAAAGTATTTCAACATTTACTGTGTAACTGGGTCTTCCAAAAAACATACTTTTTCAAGACACTTCACTGCAAAGTATGACTTGCTGCATGACTTGCGTTGATCGACATACATTACTGTTTGGCGTTGCCGTTTTCCTTAGGCTAGCCTACTGATTGATATTCAGTAATGGAGTTCCAAGCATGAGCAAAGGCAAACAGAACTTTGAGGACTATGAATTAGTAATCAATGTACATTTTTTAAATCTAATTTATATCCAGGACATGTTGATCTCCTTCTGTCCAGAACTTTCACTAATTGGAACCTAGCGGTTCCAAAGTTTTCACGTCTTCAATGATGTGGGCACCTTCAATGGGTTTCATTAATTTGAGACCTAAGCCTAATCACACCCTAGCAGTATCATGTTAATATTTGAAAATATTATGATCTTAATGTTAACTGCTGCCAAAGTTCCTCCCATCACTATATGGGACCAACTGGCGTTTGGGCCCTGGTTTGCCACAAGACAGTGTTAGCCTGAGCTTAAGCGTAGGCATTAGTTCGGTAAGCCAACGCATGTCTTCAGGTCTCAGGCAAGGTTACTCATCCCGTGAGTGGGATTTACTAAACCAGCTTCATTACATATACATGTAGTTCATTATTAGTCTTAGGTGAGGTCTCCACTAATAGTTGTGTTTTCATTGGGCTACATAATGGCAACATTGTGTTACATAACAGCTGAAATGTGCTACATAGCCCGCAAATGGCTAGAAACAGACAGCTGCAACACCGCACTCCTTTAAGTTTTCACTTTCAATTCATGCAATTTATTAGTGACAAATTGTTTTAAAAGTATGTACAGTTGAAGTCGGAAGTTTACATACACTTAGGTTGGAGTCATTAAAACTCGTTTTTCAACCATTCCACACATTTCTTGTTAACAAATTATAGTTTTGGCAAGTTGGTTAGGACATCTATTTTGTGCATGGCACAAGTAATTTTTCCAACAATTGTTTACAGACAGATTCATTCACTGTATCACAATTCCAGTGGGTCAGAAGTTTACATACACTAAGTTGACTGTGCCTTTAAACAACTTGGAAAATGTCATGGCTTTAGAAGCTTCTGATAGGCTAATTGACATCATTTGAGTCAATTGGAGGTGTGCCTGTGGATGTATTTCAAGGCCTACCTTCAAACTCCGTGCCTCTTTGCTTGACATCATGGGAAAATCAAAAGAAATCCTCCAAGACCTCAGAAAATAAATTGTAGACCTCCACAAGTCTGGTTCATCCTTGGGAGCAATTTCCAAACGCCTGAAGGTACCACGTTCATCTGTACAAACAATAGTACGCAAGTATAAACACCATGGGACCACGCAGCCGTCATACCGCTCAAGAAGGAGACGCGTTCTGTCTCCTAGAGATGAACGTACTTTGGTGTGAAAAGTGCAAATCAATCCCAGAACAATAGCAAAGGACCTTGTGAAGATGCTGGAGGAAACAGGTACAAAGGTATCTATAGCCACAGTAAAACGAGTCCTATATCGACATAACCTGAAAGGCCGCTCAGCAAGGAAGAAGCCAATGCTCAAAAAAAAAACGCCATAAAAAAGCCTGACTATGGTTTGCAACTGCACATGGGACAAAGATTGTACTTTTTGGAGAAATGTCCTCTGGTCTGATGAAACAAAAATAGAACTGTTTGGCCATAATGATAATGATATGTTTGGAGGAAAAAGGGGGAGGCTTGCAAGCTGAAGAATACTACACCATCCCAAACGTGAAGCACGGGGGTGGCAGCATCATGTTGTGGGGGTGCTTTGCTGCAGGAGGGACTGGTGCACTTCACAAAATAGATGGCATCATGAGGTTGGACTTATGTGGATATATTGAAGCAACATCTCAAGACATCAGTCAGGAAGTTAAAACTTGGTCACAAATGGGTCTTCCAAATGGACAATGAACCAAAGCATACTTCCAAAGTTGTGGCAAAAAGGCTTAAGGACAACAAAGTCAAGGTATTGGAGTGGCCATCACAAAGTCCTGACCTCAATCCTATAGAGAATGTGTGGGCAGAACTGAAAAAGCGTATGCGAGCAAGGAGGCCTACAAGCCTGACTCAGTTACACCAGCTCTGTCAGGAGGAATGGGCCAAAATTCACCCAACCTATTGTGGGAATCTTGTGGAAGGCTACCTGAAATGTTTGACCCAAGTTAAACAATTTAAAGGCAATGCTACCAAATACTAATTGAGTGTATGTAAACTTCTGACCCACTGGGAATGTGAATACATAAATAAAAGGTGAAATAAATCATTCTTTCTGCTATTATTCTGACATTTCACATTCTTAAAATAAAGTGGTGATCCTAACTGACATAAGACAGGGAATTTTTACTAGGATTAAATGTCAGAAATTGTGAAAAACGGTGTTTAAATGTATTTGGCTAAGGTGTATGTAAACTTCTGACTAAGAGGGGGGGGGGGGGACAGGTCTCTCTCTGCAGTAACAATGCATTAACTAAATCAAACCCATATCGTGTTACATTAGGCTATTAGCCTGTTACCTTATTTCGCCTTAAATTATTTCAGATAGTGGCAAGAAAAATTGTGTGAACCCTTTGAAATTACTTGAATTTCTGCATAAATTTGACGTAACATTTGATCTGATATTGACCTAATTCACAACAATGGACAAACTGTGCTTAAACTAATAACACACAAATTAGTGTATTTTTCTTGTCTATATTGAATACATCATTTATAGTGTAGGTTGGAAAAAGTATGTGAACCCCTAGGCTAATGACTTCTCCAAAAGCTAATTGGAGGCAGGAGTCATCTAACCTGGAGTCTAATCAATGAGGCGAGATTGGATATGTTGTTTAGAGATGCCCTGCCCTATAAAAAACATTTACAAAATTTGAGTTTGCTATTCACAAGAAGCATTTCCTGATGTGAACCATGCCTCGAACAAAAGATTTCTCAGAAGACCTAAGATTAAGAATTGGGTTACAAAAGTATCTCTTAAAGCCTTGATGTTCATCATTCCACAGGAAGACAAATTGTCTATAAATGGAGAAAGTTCAGCACTGTTGCTACTCTCCCTAGGAGTGGCCGTCCTGCAAAGATAACCTCATTGAGCATTCTGTGCTGTGCTCTTACAGTTAAGAATCCTAGAGTGTCAGCTAAAGACTTACAGAAATCTCTGTAACATGCTAACATCTCTGTTGACGATTCTATGATATGTGAAACACTAAACAAGAATGGTGTTCATTGGAGGACACCACCAGAGAACCCATTGCTGTCCAAAAAAAACATTGCTGCACGTCTGAAGTTCGCAAAAGAGCACCTGGATGTTCCACAGCGCTACTTGCAAAATATTCTGTGGACAGGTGAAACTAAAGTTGAGTTGTTTGGAAGGAACACGCAACACTGTGTGGAGGAAAAAAAGGCACAGAACACAATCATCAAAACCTCATCCCAACTGTAAAGTATGGTGGAGGGAGCATCATGGTTTGGGACTGCTTTACTGCCTCAGGGCCTGGACAGCTTGCCATCATCGACAGAAAAAGGAATTCCCAAGTTTATCAAGACATTTGGTATGAGAATGTAAGGCTATCTGTCTGCCAATTGAAGCTCAACAGAAGTTGGGTGATGCAACAGGACAACGACCAAAAACACAGAAGTAAATCAACAACAGAATGGCTTCAACAGAAGAAATAACTCCTTCTGGAGTGGCCCAGTCAGAGTCCTGACATCAACCCGATGGAGATGTGGAGCTTTACCTCGAGAGCAGTTCACACCAGACATCACAAAAATATTACTGAACTGAAACAGTTTTGTAAAGACAATGGTCCAACATTCCTCCTGACCGTTGTGTGCAGGTCTGATCTGCAATTACAGAAAACGTTTACTTGAGGTTATTGCTGCCAAAGTAGGGTCAACCAGTTATTAAAACCAAGGGTTAACATACTTTTCCCCCCCTGCACTGGCAATGTTTACACGTTGTGTTCAATAAAGACATGAAAACATATAGTTGTTTGTATGTTATTAGTTTAAGCAGACTGTGTTTGTCTATTGTTGTGACTTAGATGAAGCTCAAATAAAATCTTATGACCAATTGATGCAGAAGTCCAGGTAATTCCAAAGGGTTCACATACTTTTTCTTGTCACTGTATATATTTTGAACAAAACCGTTACGATAACAGTATACAATGTTTACAGAACATGGGTTTTTAGAAAATGTGCATCGCTAGGTGTTTATATATAGAGATTAAAGGGTCATGAATGAGTTCTTTCACTTACGTGTGAATAAGTCTCATACAGTAGTTTTTTTTTGGACTGTCCTGTACTCCACAAAGAGCTTGCTTACATAACTAGCGTTCTGAGATCAGCTCCTGTACGCAAGCAACAGCTCTCCATGTTAGTTCTTTCAAAAGTCCTGATTTTGATCATTTGTCCATGCTGAAATCTTATGGAAACGACGACTTGTGTATGGATAAATATGGTAACATTCATAACATGGAATGTGGAGGATCTTCACTTAGACAATATTATCAATACTTATGAATAGTATAATTACGATCCTGGCCAGATATTAATTGTAGTTAACAGAAATACTTTACGTAAAGCCAACATGTCAAGTGCTTTATGACTTGTTTATAAGCTATTTTATGCATGTATATTAAGCATTTTTGGGGAAAATAGCAGTTATGCATTTAGGATAATTATGAGAAGACATAAGGGATTCGTTCATATGCTTATTGCAAGTATTATATTGCATTATAACAATACCATGCATTATACGTGTTGGAGTTAAATGAATCATCCACTCAAAAACTATTTTGGTATTTCCATTAGTCCAATGTTGATAGTCCCAAAATGTTTTTGCATGTCAGCAGTCAAGTTAAGATATTGGACTTTCAAGAAGCAAAGTCTAACTTGCCACATCATCATCACTTGCCACATCAAGATGAGTCTGTATCAAGTGGACTAATGAAAAAACAAAAGATTTGGAGTGGATTATTCCTTTAAGTTAAGTGCTACCCTGTAAAGCAGGGGTGTCAAACTCATTCCATGGAGGGCCTAGTGTCTGCACGTTTTTGTTTTTTCCTTTCAATTAAGACCTCGACAACCGGGTGAGCGGGCACTCTGCCCTCTGTGGAATGAATTTCACACGTGCTGTAAACAATAGTTATGATTGTTTACTGCTGACCCAAATGACCCCTACTGATGTAAATGTGTTACTATTATCAAGCAAGTTGGAAAGAAATGCACACACACTTTACTTAAACATTAACTTAAGCTTAGACTAAATCGGTATCGTCGAAGATCCGTGCTAGAGCGTGATTGAAATGTAAAGGCAATGTTCCCATGTTGGCGGAGACTGCTTTCACAGTAAACGCTGCATATGTTGGCTCAATCGGAAATTATCTTTAAATTTCAATTGCGCTATAACACAGATCTTCCACAATAAGGGTTGAATCCAGCCCTTAAACATAACTTGATTCTTAAGTATGTTAAATCAAAGTAAGTATGCACTACATTACTCACCAATGAAATTAGGTGATTGCACGTGTTGCTGACATTGGTAAACAATAATTGTGCATTGCCGTTGATGTGTTAACAGAATGTACGCGTTCAGGTCTCCATGATACGGAGAAGTCAACAGCTTGTTTAGTATTTTAACACATATAGCTTCACATGCAGTATAGTATAATAATGTTTAAGGGGCCAGTGCCTGAGTAAGGGGATGTTGCGTTATTAATGAGAAGAATGACACTGTACTCTATGCATTACAATGCTCAAATGTTTCAAAATAATATAGCATGCTTTTGTTAATTGATACTCTCCCAAAATGGGACAACAACGATGTCATTTGGTTGGTGCATATTGTTAGTAATGTACATTTATTCTTCATGATGTTTACCTAAAATCACATGCCTATTCAAAAGTACATCCTTGTGCCAGCTGCATTGATGCATGTGTACAATATTTGATACATTTGAGGGTAAAAAAGTTATTTATTCTTGGCTTAGTTCACCAGTTTTTTTCTCTTTTGGAAAATAATTGGTGGAACATGTAACATGGCATTAATGGATAACCCCTTGTGTTGGTCTTTCTTGTGGTGATATCACAGAGGAGAAGGTTCGTTTAGAACAATTGAGAGAGTCCTGATGGATAGCATCACAATTCCAGACTGAGTCATCTGGAGCTCTATCTTGATTGCACACAACAACAAAAAAATCACTTTATCTGCACTGATTGGAAAAGACTTGAAAGATGAAAATAATATGGCGGAAGCTCTTAACGTGGTCAGTTCTTTCAGATCAGTGCGATAAAGGAGATGACGCTAGGAGAGGACGGACATTTTAGACAATTGAGAAAGATCCTACCAGCTATTCAGCTAGTCCTCGAGTGCATCCCAAATGGCACTCTATTCCCTATAGGTCACCTGGTCAAAATTAGTACACTATATAGGGAGCCATTTGGGATGCAACCCTTCTATGCATGAGCCTGGTCAGTAAAACCTAATCATGTACCAACACCTTGTTTTTAAAGGCCCAGACTCCCAGCCACACACCCCCAAGTCCCGTAATGCACCAAAAAAAACTTAAAGCTGATTGATTCTCTGTGGATATCTGCAAAAAGTAAGGCACCCCCTGAAAAAATAAAAATTATTATAATAACTCTCACACTAAAGTAGTGTACTGAGCCTTCACTAGTCCTGTATTAGCAGACCGAAATAGCTGTCTGTAGTGCGGACAAAACGAAATGTTCAGCACCCCCGCGGCTATGCTCTGTTGATTTCTTTAAAACGTGAGCATGATTACTTCAGACATGTTTAAACAACGTGAAACTATTTTTGTGGTCAGTTCAGGTGAGCTGCCTAGTATCACTGTGTATGTACATACTACTTTAATGTCATGTGAAGAGAGAGAGAGAGAATTGGTTACACTTGAAGGGTACATGCATAAGGACTTGTTGTTGACAGTTGACAAGCATTTAGTAAAGGTACTGCTTATGAATGCAGTATATGGGTAATGAAGTGCTTATGTAGTTACCCTTCAAGTAAAGTGTTACTAAAAGATCAACCATTAATATAAATATATAATGAGGACAGTAATGTGATTTATGCACATGTCACGATATTCAGATGTTTTTCTGTAATGATACTGTAAATGTAATTGCAAGCACAAATGAGAGTATTTGTAAAGATATGTAAAATACTATTTATAATAAATGATATTTTATACATAGCCGTCGGCTGTTTGGTTTAGATGTTTTTTTTTTGGTTCATTTCGTTTAAATGAGACCAAGGTAATTTCAAACACAATTGTGTGATGTTGAAGAAATAACTATTTATTCAATAGGGAAAAATGTAAGTAGACAAAGTTCCATGTCAATAGGTGAAGCCACCATTATAACAATGATAAGATACAGGACAGTCTCCTATCATCATCAACAGTAGAAGAACAAACCCTTGCACATGCATCATCTCACACTTATAGTACAGTGATAGCAGAGGAGGCTGGTGGGAGGAGCTATAGAGGACAGGCTCATTGTAATGGCCAGAATGGAATTAATGGAACGGAGTTAAACATGTGGTTTACATATGTTTGATACCGTTCCATTTATTCCATTCCAGCCAATCATGTTCGGTAAGAGACAGACAAGGGGTTGAATCTAGCTAGATAACACCTGCATGGCCTGGCTGCCTCCTGAAGGAGCAGAATATTTACTGAACGCTAGAGCGCCTGATTAAAAACGTTAACACATTAACATCCAATTAACACCACACCGGGCCCTCATCCCTGACAGAGATGGAGAGAGAAAGATACAGATATCCACATAGAGAGAAAAGAGACTCAGTCGGACACAGAGAGAGAGAAAAAAAGGGAGTGAGGGATCCAGTGACGGAGGAACAGACAATGGCCCATGTAGAACCGAGGTCAGTCACTGTCAACCTAAAGATTAGGGCCGGCTCACTGGGTGATGAACTGCCTATATACAAGCACATTATTAGTAAGAACAGCCTACATGACTAACATAGGGCACCCTTTGAAGCAACCTTTACGTGTGATGAAATTATTGCTATACTTGTAATCCGTCACGAAAAGGGTTGTGTGGCGGGTTTCTTATCATAAACTGTTTAAGATTTAACGCTGCAGATCGTATTCTCTTCTTGACTGGATATTTGGATTCTTGGGATGTCATAAGACCCATTTAAGCTTGTGTCTCAAATAGATCCCTATATAGTGCACTACATTTAACCAGAGCCCTATTGCCCCTGGTCAAAAGTAGTGCACTAGCTAAGGAATAGGATGCCATCTTTGGATGTGACCTAAATCCCTTTCAGAGTAGTGTTAGGCTAGTCTAATTAGCAGGGTTTTCTCCCCCGACCCTACATGTTAGTTAAACTGACACAGATCTGCTGATCCCTTTAGTGCTATGAGACAGATACGGGATTAGCGCAGTCAAAGGAATATACTGAGGTGCTTTCAGCCATTCCATTCCAGGAGATGTATAATGCTGATTTTGGGGTTAAACAGATCCAAAACATCCAAGGTTGGATACTGCAAGCCTCACTGTCAGGTTATCAACAAATTACCACTGAACAGCATCCATTGTTTTTCCATATATGTGTTTTACTCTATGCACCCAAATATTAAGCAGCAGTTCTCATAGGTACAGGTAGTTTGACGGACAGGTTTCTTATACTGTAGTCACTTTCTTATAGTCACATACGTATATGGGTCCAGTGTTTTCCTCAGGTCTCATTGGTAGTCCCCATTGTGGGTGGGTAGTAAAGGACAGGTTTGCTCTCCCCACATAGCAGAGTGCACTGTGGGGTGGTTACAGTGGGTTGTTCTCCCCACATGGAAGAGTCCACTTACATTTAAGTCCTTTAGCAGACGCTCTTATCCAGAGCGACTTACAGGGTCAATTAGGGTTTAAGTGCCTTACTCAAGGGCACAGAGATTTTTTACCTAGTCAGCTCAGGATTCGAACCAGCAACTTTTTGGTTACTGGCCTAACGCTCTTAACTGCTAGGCTACCTGAGTCCACTGTGGGGTGGGTTGTTCTCCCCACATAGCAGAGTCAGCACTGTGTGTTGGTGGGTTAGGGTGAGTTCTGCCTCCCAACAGTCTCTGTGGGGTTGGTGATTTAAGGTGGGTTGTGTTCCCACTCCAGTCCAATCTGGGCAAAGCAATAGAGGAAGGCTAACATGGGTGGAGCCACTGTACACCAACCTGGAGAGAGACAGAGAGAGATACCCTTAGAGGCCAGCAACACATACACATTCACAGTACATTTACAGTACACCCATCATTTACAGTACACCCATCATTTCACAGTACATACACTACCATTCAAAAGTCTGGGGTCACTTAGAAATGTCCTTGTTTTTGAAAGAAGCCATTTTTTTGTCCATTAAAATAACACGAAATTGATCAGAAATGCAGTGTAGACATTGTTAATGTTGTAAATGATGGGATTGAGATCCGGACTCTTCGCTGGCCATGGCAGAACACTAACATTCATGTCTTGCAGGAAATCAGCCATACTGCTCGTTCTGTGCGTGGTGGCATTATCATGCTGGAGGGTCATGTCAGGATGAGCCTGCAGGAAGGGTACCACATGAGGGAGGAGGATGTCTTCCCTGTAAAGCACAGCGTTGAGATTGCCTGTAATGACAACAAGCTCAGTCCGATGATGCTGTGACACACCGCCCCAGACCATGATGGACCCTCCACCTCCAAATCGATCCCGCTCCAGAGTACAGGCTCATTCCTTCGACGATAATTGGGAATCCGACCATCACCCCGGTGAGACAAAACCGCGACTCGTCAGTGAAGAGCACTTTTTGCCAGTCCTGTCTAGTCCAGCGACGGTGGGTTTGTGCCCATAGGCGACGTTGTTGCCGGTGATGTCTGGTGAGGATCTGCCTTACAACAGGCCTACAAGCCCTCAGTCCAGCCTCACTCAGCCTATTGCAGACAGTCTGAGCACTGATGGAGGGATTCTGCTTTCCTGGTGTAACTCAGGCAGTTGTTGTTGCCATCCTGTACCTGTCCCGCAGGTGTGATGTTCGGATGTACCGATCCTGTGCAGGTGTTGTTACATGTTGTCTGCCACTGTGAGGACGATCAGCTGCCCGTCCTGTCTCCCTGTAGCACTGTCTTAGGCGTCTCACAGTACAGACATGGCAATTTATTGCCCTCGCCACATCTGCAGTCCTCATGCCTCCTTGCATCATGCCTAAGGCACGTTCACGCAGATGAGCAGGGACCCTGGGCATCTTTCTTTTGGTGTTTTTCAGAGTCAGTAGAAAGGCCTCTTTAGTGTCCTAAGTTTTCATAACTGTGACCTTAATTGCCTACTGCCTGTAAGCTGTTAGTGTCTTAACGACCGTTCCACAGGTGCATGTTCATTAATTGTTTATGGTTCATTGAACAAGCATGGGAAACAGTGTTTAAACACTTTACAATGAAGATCTGTGAAGTATTTGGATTTTTTACAATGAAGATCTGTGAAGTTATTTGGAGTTTTACGAATTATCTTTGAAAGACAGGGTCCTGAAAAAGGGACGTTTAGCCCAAAATGATAGTTCCACTAAGCACAAACTGGATGGTGTATCGCTGCAGAATGCTGTGGTAACTATGCTGGTTAAGTGTGCCTTGAATTCTAAATAAATCCCCACACCACCTCCTCCATGCTTCACGGTGGGAACCACACATGCAGAGATCATCCGTTCACCTACTCTGCGTCTCACAAAGACACGGTGGTTGGAACCAAAAATCTCAAATTTGGACTACTCAGACCAAAGGACACATTTCCACCGGTCTAATGTCCATTCCTCGTGTTTCTTGGCCCAAGCAAGTCTCTTTTTCTTATTGGTGTCCTTTAGTAGTGGTTCTTTGCAGAAATTCAACCATGAAGGCCTGATTCACGCAGTCTCCTCCGAACAGTTGATGTTGAGATGTGTCTGTTCCTTGAACTTTGAGCATTTATTTGAGCTGCAGTTAACTCTAATGAACTTATCCTCTGCAGCAGAGGTAACTCTGGGTCTTCCTTTCCTGTGGCGGTCCTCATGAGAGCCAGTTTCATCATAGCACTTGATGGTTTTTGCAACTGCACTTGAAGAAACTTTCAAAGTTCTTGACATTTTCCGGATTGACTGACCACGTCTTAAAGTAATGATAGACTGTCATTTGTCTTTGGTTATTTGAGCTGTTCTTGCCATAATACGGACTTGGTCTTTTACCAAATCTTCTCCATACCACCCCTACCTTGTCACAACACAACTGATTGGCTCAAACACATTAAGGAAAGAAATTCCACAAGGCACACCTGTTAATTGAAATGCATTCCAGGTGACTACCTCATGAAGCTGGTTGAGAGAATGCCAAAAGTGTATAAGAATATTTTGAAGATAAATACACAATGCAGAGGACGAGAGTACTAAAAACGAAATAGAGTACTAATGGTCAATAGGGAATTGTTAATGGAAATAGTTGTGTCTCAGTTCAACAGCTGTTTAGAATCTGTGGAATGTCAGTCCTGAACTCAGAGCTACGTGTGCTGTGTTTTCATTGGTCTGTACATTGAGTCTGGAGCAGGATACTTGTTCTTTGGCCCAGTTGTACTGCAAGGACTTCTTATTGGTCAACCCCAGGCTAGGGTGGGGGGTTATATGTGGCATCCTGTTTCTTTGTTCTGTGGAGAAAAGCTGAGGACAAGGGAGACTTAACATCTACCTCCCAGCATAACATCTATGATTTGTCCTTCTCAAATAAATCTATTTTTCTCCCCCTGATTTGCTTTGGGGTTTGTGTTATTGAAGAATAACATCAACTGATAACAAGTGTGCAAAGTTGCCATCAGGGCAAAGGGTGGCTACTTTGAAAAATCTAAATTTGAAGAATCTCAAATATAAAATATAGTTAGATTTGTTTAACACTTTTTTGCTTACTGCATGATTCCATATGAGTTATTTCATAGTTTGTCTCTATTATTGTACAATGTAGAAAATAGTAAAATAAAGAAAACCCCCGGAATGAGTACGTGTGTCCAAACCTCTGACTGGAACTGTTTGCCATCTTTTGGAAGAAAAACTATTGAACTCATATTGTAATTAATTATAGGTCATATTTCATAGAAATCTGGAAACACTTTAAATAGGACCTGCAGTCAAGGTTGTTTTGAAAAAGTCTCAGTCTGTTCACCTCAGTTTCACCCAGTTCTGAATACAAATGCTCAAAATGTCTGTCCTTGCTCACAGACACCTCCTTCCACTCTCCACCTTCTCTGGCTCATCTCCAGCCTCTCACCTTGCTGCTCCAGCCCATACCTCCCCTCTACTCCTCCTCTTCCTCTTCCTTTCCCTCCCCCAGACCTGGCTTGTCTACCGCCTCTCACCTTGGTGCTCCAGCCCAAACCTGCGCCCATGCCGCTGCAACACAGTGTAACTCCCTTGATTCTCTCTGTCCTGATCAGACTCTCATTATCATCTCATCTCTGGCTCTGACAGACCAGCCAGCCAAAATGGGAGCTACACTGTCTTAGCCAGAAGAGATTCAACAGAGGTAAGAGATAGAAAGCTAGAGGTAGAGAGACAAAAAGAGAGAGAGAGTACAGAATGTCAGCTTTTATTGTAGGATATTTTCATTCATATCTGTTTTATCGTTCAGAAATTAGTGTTTTATGTATCTAGTGCCTCCATTCAGTTACTATTGGGCAAACATAACCCAAAACACACCCAAAACAAACTGCAAATGCATGTAAGGTGTTTGTAGTCACAAGCTTGATGTAGTCACTGTGTGCAAGGAATATAGGATCAGAAATACTAAACTTTTGACTACTTTAATACCATATAAGTGTGGGGGGGACACCCTGTCAAGTTTGAGATCTGCTCCCCTGACAGACAAGACTGAATTTGATACATGTACTTTCCCTAGAGGTCAGACCTTTACACCTTGTCTAAATGTAGCATGTACAGTTGAAGTCGGAAGTTTACATACACCTTAGCCAAATACATTTAAACTCAGTTCACAATTCCTGACACTTAATCCTAGTAAAAAATTCCCTGTCTTAGGTCAGTTAGGATCACAACTTTATTTTAAGAATGTGAAATGTCAGAATAATAGTACAGAGAATAATTTATTTCAGCTTTTGTTTCTTTCATCACATTCCCA
This sequence comes from Salvelinus namaycush, assembly GCF_016432855.1. Classification (NCBI taxonomy): domain Eukaryota; kingdom Metazoa; phylum Chordata; class Actinopteri; order Salmoniformes; family Salmonidae; genus Salvelinus; species Salvelinus namaycush. The sequence continues at coordinate 54,738,414 of NC_052310.1, forward strand.
GTGGGTCAGAAGTTACACTCAATTAGTATTTGGCAGCATTGCCTTAAAATTGTTTAACTTGAGTCAAACATTTCGGGTAGCCTTCCACAAGCTTCCCACAATAAGTTGGGTGAATTTTGGCCCATTCCTCCTGACAGAGCTGGTGTAACTGAGGCAGGTTTGTAGGCCTCCTTGCTCGCACACGCTTTTTCAGTTCTGACCACAAATTTTCTACAGGATTGAGGTCAGGGCTTTGTGATGGCCACTCCAATACTTTGACTTTGTTGTCCTTAAGCCATTTTGCCACAACTTTGGAAGTATGCTTGGGGTCATTGTCCATTTGGAAGACCCATTTGCGACCAAGCTTTAACTTCAAGACTGATGTCTTGAGATGTTGCTTCAATATATCCACATAATTGTCCAACCTCATGATGCCATCTATTTTGTGAAGTGCACCAGACCTTACTGCAGCAAAGCACCCCCACAACATGATGCTCCCACCCCTGTGCTTCACGGTTGGGATAGTGTTCTTCAGCTTGCAAGCTTCCCCCTTTTTCCTCCAAACATAACAATGGTCATTATGGCCAAACAGTCCTATTTTTGTTTCATCAGATCAGAGGACATTTCTCCAAAAAGTACAATCTTTGTCACCATGTGCAGTTGCAAACCGTAGTCTGGCTTTTTTATGGCGGTATTGGAGCAGTGGTTTCTTCCTTGCTGAGCGGCCTTTCAGGTTATGTCGATATAGGACTCATTTTACTGTGGATATAGATACTTTTGTACCCGTTTCCTTCAGCATCTTCACAAGGTCCTTTGCTGTTGTTCTGGGATTGATTTGCACTTTTCACACCAAAGTATGTTCATCTCTAGGAGACAGAACGCATCTCCTTCCTGAGCGGTATGATGGCTGAATGGTCCCATGGTGTTTATACTTGCGTACTATTGTTTGTACAGATGAACGTGGTACCTTCAGGCGTTTGGAAATGGCTCCCAAGGATGAACCAGACTTGTGGAGGTCTACAATTTCTTTATGAGGTCTTGGATGATTTCTTTTGATTTTCCCATGATGTCAAGCAAAGAGGCAGGTAGGCCTTGAAATACATCTACAGGTACACCTCCAATTGACTCAAATTATGTCAATTAGCCTATCAGAAGCTTCTAAAGCCATGACATCATTTTCTGGAATTTTTCAAGCTGTTTTAAGGCACAGTCAACTTAGTGTATGTAAACTTCTGACCCACTGGAATTGTGATACAGTGAATTATAAGTTAAATAATCTGTCTGTAAACAATTGTTGGAAAAATTACTTGTGTCATGCACAAAGTAGATGTCCTAACCAACTTGCCAAAACTATAGTTTGTTAACAAGAAATTTGTGGAGTGGTTGAAAAACTAGTTTTAATGACTCCAACCTAAGTGTATGTAAACTTCCGATCAACAGTAGCTGTTCGCTTAGGGATTCCATACTATGTTCTCTTTGCTTGGGGATTCAGTACTAGTATGCACTCATCACTTTGTCATGAACCAAGTTGCTGCTCAATTGCTGGCTATTTAGCGTAAACTTTAGAATTTAACATTACTTTTACATTTCAGACACTTTCATCCAGAGTGACTTACAGTTGGTGCATTCATCTTAAGATAGCTAGGTGGGACAACCGGATATAAGAGGCCTTGTAAGTACACTTTTCCTCAAGAAAGTAGTTATCAGCAAAGTCAAAGCACAAGGGAGGGGAGGGGGCAAAAGCAAGTTTTGGTTCAGGAAAGTTGTATGAAAAAAATGACAGCCTTGAGACAGTTTTCATAACCAGAAATCAGTTTTTGATTTCCTATGACATATGTCATGTTAATAACTAAAGCTAGTTACCACTCAGACACTGTACTGTGCACACCTGCTTTTCTAATCACTGCCATTTAACCCTCTATGGCATGGTGTTGCTCTCAGGCAACAAACAACCTTTTTGGACCTAACAACCTTAAAAAAATTTATTTAAAAAATATATAAAAAAAAAAAATATATATATAATCACCTGACATGTCTGTGTCCAATGAAATGAGGGGCTAAAGTGGGTGTAGCCTTTTGTCTGGGGGTGGATCAGTTCTTTCAGGAAGCAAAGTCGCATTGGGGACAGTGCCACCAATTGGTAAGAAAATCACTTTAACATGTTTAAATTGAAATAACTTCATATAAAAAAATATATGCATGTTCATGAGTATGTAAAGAACTAATGTTTGATTGTTTAAAGACTTATTTTGTTTTTATTTATATACTAAAACTGTGTTTTTTGGTCAGTTGCCCCAGGGCAACATTGTGCAGTTATTGCCCGAACAAAAGTGGTCTATCATGCTAAACTGTGGAGATGTGCATTATGACCATAGTCAATGTTTTTACTTTACTATCTACTGATACTTACCGGAAATTAACTCTTTAAGGGCGGAAGGTAAATTATCGAGCAGTTATTCCCTCTGACAGTGAGCTTGAGGAGAGTCAGGAAGAGTGGATCCCCGAATCAGGTTTGAGAGACATTTATGATGTCAGGAGTCATTTAGGGGTCAGTCAGCAAAGTAATGTGTATGTGTGGTGTTTGTGCGTGTTTGTTTGCATGCGTGTCAGTGGATGAAGAAGGGTGACACATTCACATTTGTGCTACCTGCTTTCTTTTTTAAATGGGAATGCCTGTCTGTTGACAATGAGACAGTCTGAGGATGAAGATGTAGCAGAGGTTGATATTCCACACCTACCCCGGGTGGGGCACACCCCACAATGCATACCCAGAATGGCAGGGCCTGCTTTCAAGATCTGATGATATGATGTCCCCTCTCCAGTACTTCAAGCAGGTTCTCTGAAGACATTCTGAAAGTTATTGTAGGGTAGTCAAATCTATATGCGATACAATGTAACGCAAACAAGCCCCTTAACCTTGGCAACAGATTACCAGGCGTCAACTTGATGTGCAATGCTGAGCTGGAGAGAGCAGGACGTGGATCTTTTGAACAGAAGATGGCCATGGTCGGAGAAACCCCCTTGCATGTTGTGAAGTGGTACGATAACTTCTCAGTGACCCTTCTGAGTGATTACTCTGGAGCCCACCCAGTCACTGAGGTTGACAGGTGGGATCGCAAGCAAAAGATGATCACCAAAGTCACCTGCCCTGCTGTGGTGAAAGAATACAACAAGAATATGGGTGGGGTGGTTCTGCTTGAATCACTGATTGCACTGGACCAGAACAAAATCAGATCAAAGAAGTGGTACCCCTGGCTGGTGTTCCACTTCCTGGATATGATAATCTTGACCACCTGGCGGCTCTACCGAAGAGATAGTGAAGGCACTGGCATGAGAAAGAAGGAACAAATGAAGCTATATACCTTCTAGTCATACATCGCTGAAGGCCTATGCAAAATGGAAAGGGTCTGCAGCGCAAGAAAGGTCGTCCCAGTTCCACAATTGCTGGTGAGTATGAGGAGAAGAGGAGAAAAGGACCCGCTGCTCCAATTCCAGTCCCTGATGTGCGCCTGGATGCCACCGCCCACTGGATAATTATGGCTGAAAAGAAGGGGAGATGCAAGGTACCAGGGTGCAAAGGTACACCAAAAGCCAAGTGCTGGAAATGTGATGTCCACCTCTGTTTCACATCCACCAGCAACTGCTTCCTGAGGTTCCACACAGAATAGGAAATCACTGAAACACACACACGCACGCACATATACCTGCACACACAGGCTAACCCCTCCACACACACTCTCTCACACAACGAGCAAGGCAACCTGTCGTGGAAAATTGCAAGATTGTTATAATACTTGTATTACATTATAATAGTTGTTACATTCGACAGAATAGAGTATTGTGTGTGTGTGTGTTCCACTGAGGATGGGCCTCTATGAGATCGCACTGACAGAGGAGATTTACGATGTCTTTGGGTGATAAAACCTAAAGAGCATTCCAGATAACATGAGGTAATGGTTCTGTGCTATGAAGTACCAGGAACGAGATTAGAACCTCGTTTTAAAGACCAAACTGAGCGATAATTTATAGCGAATGCTATCTGGGCAAGGGATACTCCTTTCTCAAGTAAACGTCCCTTTGTGAAGAGTTCCTAAGACCTGTGGTTCGTCATGTAGGTTGAGAGGGGTGTATCTTGGCTATAAAAGATCTTTGTAATTTTCTGTAGTCACTTTTCAATGGTTCATTAGAGATAGCGCATCATTGAAAGTCAAAAAAGGCTATTGCAAAGCTCTTATTATTATTAAAGATGTAATTTAAGTATAACTCTGACTGGTGTGTAGTTTGTAACTCTCCTCATTTGGTAAAGCAGAAAAATGCCATCACAAACCCTTGCTCGGATTTCGCCCTAACCCATCTGAACAAGAGGAATACCTATGTAAGAATGCTGTTCATCGACTACAGCTCAGCATTTAACACCATAGTACCCTCCAAACTCGTCATTAAGCTTGAGACCCTGGGTCTCGACCCCGCCCTGTGCAACTGGGTCCTGGACTTCCTGACGGTCCGCCCCCAGGTGGTGAGGGTAGGAAACAACATCTCCACCCCTCTGATCCTCAACACTGGGGCCCCACAAGGATGCGTTCTCAGCCCTCTCCTGTACTCCCTGTTCACCCATGACTGCGTGGCCATACACGCCTCCAACTCAATCATCAAGTTTGCAGACGACACTACAGTGGTAGGCTTGATTACCAACAACGACGAGACGGCCTACAGGGAGGAGGTGAGGGCCCTCGGAGTGTGCTGTCAGGAAAACAACCTCACACTCAATGTCAACAAAACAAAGGAGATGATCGTGGACTTCAGGAAACAGCAAAGGGAGCAGCCCCCTATCCACATCGAACGGGACAGTAGTGGAGAAGGTGGAAAGTTTTAAGTTCCTCGGCATACACATAACGAACAAACTAAAATGGTCCACCCACACAGACAGCGTGGGGAAGAAAACGCAGCAGCGCCTCTTCAACCTCAGGAGGCTGAAGAAATTCGGCTTGTCACCAAAGCACTCACAAACTTTTACAGATGCACAATCGAGAGCATCCTGTTGGGCTGTATCACCGCCTGGTACGGCAACTGCTCCGCCCATAACCGTAAGGCTCTCCAGAGGGTAGTGAGGTCTGCACAACGCATCACCGGGGACAAACTACCTGCCCTCCAGGACACCTACACCACCCGATGTCACAGGAAGGCCAAAAAGATCAAGGGCAACAACCACCCGAGCCACTGCCTGTTCACCCCGCTATCATCCAGAAGGCGAGGTCAGTACAGGTGCATCAAAGCTGGGACCGAGAGACTGAAAAACAGCTTCTATCTCAAGGCCATCACTGTTAAACAGCCATCACTAACATTGAGTGGCTGCTGCCAACATACTGACTCATCTCTAGCCACTTTAATAATTACAAATTGGATGTAATAAATGTATCACAAGCCACTTTAAACAATGCCACTTTATATAATGTTTACATACATATGAGATGAGTAATGTAGGGTATATACTGTATACCATCTACTGCATCTTGCCTATGCCGGTCGGCCATCGCTCATCCATATATTTTTGTGTACATATTCTTATTCATTCCTTTACACTTGTGTGTCTAAGGTAGTTGTTGTGAAATTGTTAGATTACTTGTTAGATATTACTGCATGGTCGGAACTAGAAGCACAAGCATTAAAATCTGCTAACCATGTGTATGTGACAAATAAAATTTGATTTGACACAGTCATTTGGATGTTGGTTTATATGAAATGTGAGAAACATTTATACATGAGGTGTTAGTTGTAATTACTAGTAGTTTGTTTATTTGATTGTTTGATGTTTTGACTTTAAATCTTCTAATTGTGATTGGTTGGAACCATTTGTGTTTGATGTTTGTCAAAATAAAACATTTTCTAATGCATATATTGCTTGTTTTCCTTATTCCACTTATCATATGTACTATAGAAAACCTTGGCGTTTCAGTACCCTAGTAGCACATTGTTGCCCTGAGGCAACAAACCAATATCACATTTTATGATAAAATGTCCCTTTTACAGGACCCTGTCTTTCAAAGATAATTCGTAAAAATCCAAATAACTTCACAGATCTTCATTGTAAAGGGTTTAAACACTGTTTCCCATGCTTGTTCAATGATCCATAAACAATTAATAAACATGCACCTGTGGAACGGTTGTTAAAACCTCTCTAAGGTACGTGAGACGTTAGCGACCCACCTCTTCAACAGCCAGTGAAAGTGCAGGGCGCCAAATTCAAAACAGAAATCACATAATTAAAATTCCTCAACATACATGTATTTTACACCATTTTAAAGATACACTTATTGTAAATCCAGCCAGTGTCCGATTTCAAAAAAACTTTACGACAAAAGCAAACCAAACGATTATGTTAGGTGAGTGCTTATTCACAGAATAACACAGCCAGTTTTCCAGCTAGAGAGAGGAGTCACAAAAAGCAGAAATAAAAATAAAAATAATCACTAACCTTTGATGATCTTCATCAGATGACACTCATAGGACTTCATGTTACACAATACATGTATGTTTTGTTCGGTAAAGTTCATATTTATATCCAAAAATCTGAGTTTACATTGGCGCCTTACGTTCATAAGTCACAAAACATCCTTTGATTTTGAAGAGAGCCACATCAATTTACAGGAATACTCATAATAAACATTGCTAAAAGATACAACAGTTATGCATGGAATTTTAGATGCACTTCTCCTTAATGCAACCGCTGTGTCAGATTTCAAAAAAGCTTTACGAAAAAAGCAAACCATGCAATAATCTGAGTACAGCACTCAGAGCCCAATCAAGACAAATATAGCTGCCATATTATGCAGTCAACAGAAGTCAGAAGTAACAATATAAACATTCACTTACCTTTGATGATCTTTATCAGAATGCACTCCCAGGAATCCCAGTTCCACAATAAATGTTCGTTTTGTTCGATAATGTCCATCATTTATGTCCAAATTCCTCCTTGTTGACCTAGCGTTCAGTACACTTTCCAAACTCACGACGCGCGGGCAGGTCCAGCGGAAAGTACGGACGAAAAGTTAAAAAAGTTATATTACAGTCCGTAAAAACATGACAAACGAAGTATTGAATCAATATTTAGGATGTTTTTAACATAATTTTTCAATAATGTTCCAACCGGAGTATTCCTGTGTCTTCAAAATTGCGATGGAATAGAGCTCGCTCCCACGTGAACGCGCCTGGTCAGAGCATGTTCAGGTCATGGCAGACCTGACTCAGTCCTCTCTCCTTCGGCCCCAATAAACAGTAGAGGCATCAGACAAGGTTCTAACGACTGTTGACATCTAGTGGAAGCCTTAGGAAGGGCAAAATTACCAATATCCCACTGTATCTTCAATAGGAGCTGAGTTGAAAATCGACCAACCTCAGATTTCTCACTTCCTGGTTGGATTTTTTCTCAGGTTTTTGCCTGCCTGATGAGTTCTGTTATACTCACATACATCATTCAAACAGTTTTAGAAACGTCAGAGTGTTTTCTATCCAAATCTACTAATAATATGCATATTCTAGCGTTTATGGCTTTGTAGCAGGCCGTTTACTCTGGGCATGCTTTTCATCCGGACGTGAAAATACTGCCCCCTACCCCAAAGAAGTTAAGACACTAACAGCTTACAGACGGTAGGCAATTAAGGTCACAGTTATGAAAACTTAGGACACTAAAGAGGCCTTTCTACTGACTCTGAAAAACACCAAAAGAAAGATGCCCAGGGTCCCTGCTCATCTGCGTGAACGTGCCTTAGGCATGCTGCAAGGAGGCATGAGGACTGAAGATGTGGCGAAGGCAATACATTGCAATGTCTGTACTGTGAGACGCCTAAGACATAGCTACAGGGAGACAGGACGGACAGCTGATCGTCCTCGCAGTGGTAGACCACGTGTAACAACACCTGCACATCATCAGTACATCTGAAAATCACACCTGCGGGACAGGTACAGGATGGCAACAACAACTGCCCGAGTTACACCAGGAATGCACAATCCCTCCATCAGTGCTCAGACTGTCCTCAATAGGCTGAGAGAGGCTGGACTGAGGGCTTGTAGGCCTGTTGTAAGGCAGATCCGGCAACAATCACCGGCAACAACGTCGCCTATGGGCTCAAACCCACCGTCGCTGGACCAGACAGGACTGGCAAAAAGTGCTCTTCACTAACGAGTCACGGTTTTGTCTTGTGATGGTCAGATTCACATTTATCATCGAAGGAATGAGCGTTACACCGAGGCCTATACTCTGGAGCGGGATCGATTTGGAGGTGGAGGGTCCGCCATGGTCTGGGGCGGTGTGTCACAGCATCATCGGACTGAGCTTGTTGTCATTGCAGGCAATCTCAACATTGTGTGTTACAGGGAGGACATCCTCCTCCCTCATGTGGTACCCTTCCTGCAGGCTTATCCTGACATGACCCTCCAGCATGACAATGCCACCAGGGTTGTCATGCTGTCATGCTCAGCGTTGTCATGCTGAGAACGCTCGTTCTCAGCGTTATTTCCTGCAAGACAGGAATGTCAGGTTTCTGCCATGGCCAGCGAAGAGCCCGGATCTCAATCCCATTGAGCACGTCTGGGACCTGTTGGATCGGAGGGTGAGGGCTATGGCCATTCCCCCCCAGAAATATCCGGGAACTTGCAGGTGCCTTGGTGGAAGAGTGGGTTAACATCTCACAGCAAGAACTTGCAAATCTGGTGCAGTCCATGAGGAGGAGATACACTGCAGTACTTAATGCAGCTGGTGGCCACACCAGATACTGACTGTTACTTTTGACCCCCCCCCCCTTTGTTCAGGGACACATTATTCCATTTCTGTTAGTCACATGTCTGTGGAACTTGTTCAGTTCATGTCTCAGTTGTTGAATCTTATGTTTATACAAATATTGACACATGTTAAGTTTGCTGAAAATAAACGCAGTTGACAGTGAGAGGACGTTTCTTTTTTTGCTGAGTTTAGTATCAGGGACCCCCAAGCTCCCCAAAAATGAAATATCCCCCCCAAATACAAATTCATGCCATAGAGGGTTAAGGAAATTGCTTGGCACATAAGACACAGTCCAGGAAAGACATTGACCCGCCAATACCAGACACTGTCATGCTAGTTTATTTCTCTTCCAAATCGAGAGCAGCCCTAACAATGCAGCAGAGAACGGAGGGATCAAACTGTGTTCAGGAGCCACGGTTTTAGTTTCACTTCTTAAAGAGAGAGAGAAATAGAGCAGCCCATAGGGAAATGAGTGCTGTACTCTGTGAATGCGTGTTAGTGAAGCAGCTTACTCAAGCCAGCCAAAATGAGGCCAGTCCGTTCAGAGAGAAAACTCACATGCCTATTTAGTATACCAGGAACAGCATTTTCCAGGAAAGGCCATGTAGATCTGAGAGGATTGGATAGGTGGAAGAAATATAGTATGATGACCCAGACAATATATGATTTCCACTAAGTCAGAAGCCAAGATAAAGCTATTACCATTTTGTTTAGATATATATACACACACACTCCTAGGTGTTGAGCTAGGGGGGTTGATTAGAAATTCAGCAGGCATGTACTGTAGGTGAGGGTGGAAGTTGCTCCAAGATCTAAGCTCTCCTCCATGTCGGTCTCTGGAGAGGGAGAAAACTACTTAACAAAGAACTTATTGAGGACAGACACTGAATCTAAATTGGAACCTTCAGTGCAAAATTTGTTATTTTAGCTAATGAGATAAGAGGATAAAGTTTTTTTGTTTGCTCTCACAGTCAGGGGGAGATTAGACTTTTATTAAAAAGATAGTAGCTGGAATCTCAAATTGAAACTGCTGATATGATGAATTTAAAGAAAGAAATAACATCTAGAATTGAAGGTGTAAATTGGTTTTAGCGGCCTCTCACACCTTTTCTCTTTTGTCCAAGTGCACTACATGATAATATCCGGCTTATATATAAAAAAAAAAAAAATTGTGACAAATGTGTTATAGCCTATATCCGTTGTTCAAACGGACTGTGTATGTGGCTATACATCTTCCTGAAAACAGAAGACGAGGGTTACAAATAACACATAAAAATAGAATCAAATTTTATTAGTCACATACACATATTTAGCAGATGTTATTGCGGGTGTAGTGAAATGCTTGTGTTCCTAGCTCCAACAGCACAGTAGTATCTAACAATTCACAACACACAAATCTAAAAGTAAAATAATGGAATTAGGAAGTACAGTTGAAGTCGGGAGTTAACATACACTTAGGTTGGAGTCATTAAAACTCGTTTTTCAACCACTCCACAAATTTCTTGTTAACAAACTATAGTTTCGGCAAGTCGGTTAGGACATCTACCTTGTGCATGACACAAGTCATTTTTCCATTAATTGCAAAAAGGAGTGGGATCTGCAAAGAGGAGTGGGACAAAATCCCTCCTGAGATGTGTGCAAACCTGGTGGCCAACTACAAGAACGTCTGACCTCTGTGATTGTCAACAAGGGTTTTGCCACCAAGTACTAAGTCATGTTTTGCAGAGGGGTCAAATACTTATTTTCCTCATTAAAATGCAAATCAATTTGTAACGTTTTTCTGGATTTTTGTTGTTGTTATTCTGTCTCTCACTGTTCAAATAAACCTACCTTTAAAATTATAGACTGATAATTTCTTTGTCAGTGGGCAAACGTACAAAATCAGAAGGGATCAAATACTTTTTCCCCCTCACTGTATATATGGCAGCAGCCTCTAAAGTGCAGGGTTGAGTAGTTGGGTGGTAGCCGGCTAGTGATGGCTATTTAACAGACTGATGGCCTTGAGATAGAAGCTGTTTTTCAGTTTCTCGGTCCCAGCTTTAATGCACCGGTACTGATCTCGCCTTCTGGACGATAGCGGGGCGAACAGGCCGTGGCTCAGGTGGTTGATGTCCTTAATTATCTTCTTAGCCTTCCTGTGACATAGGATGCTGTAGATGTCATGGAGGGTAGACAGTGTGCACCCGGTGATGCGTTTGGCAGACCGTACCACCCTCTGGAGAGCCCTGTGGGTTGCGGGTGGTGCAGTTGCTATACCAGGCAGTGATACAGCCCAACAGGATGCTCTCAATTGTGCAACTGTAAAAGTTTCTGATGGCCAAATTTCCTCAGCCTCCTGAGGTTGAAGAGGTGCTGTTAAGCCTTCTTCACCACATTGTCTGTGTGGGTGGACCAATTCAGATTGTCAGTGATGTGTACACCGAGGAACTTGCTTTCCACCTTCTCCACTGCAGTCCCGTCAATGTGGATAGGGGGCGTGCTCCCTCTGCTGTTTCCTGAAGTCCACGATCAGCTCCTTTGTTTTGTTGACGTTGAGGGAGAGGTTATTTTCCTGGCACCACTCCGCCAGGGCTCTCACCTCCTCCCTGTAGGCGGTCTCGTTATTATTGGTAATCAGGCCTACTACTGTTGTGTTGTCTGCAAAGTTGATGATTGAATTGGAAGCGTGCGTGGCCACACAGTCATGGGTAAACAGGGAGTACGGGAGGGGGCTGAGCATGCACCCTTGTGGGGCCCCTGTGTTGAGGATCAGCGAAGTGGAGGTGTTGTTTCCTACCTTCACCATCTGGGGGCGGCCCTTCAGGAAGTCCAGGACACAGTTGCATAGTGCGAGGTTCAGACCCAGGGCCCCGAACTTAATGAGCTTGGAGGGTACTATGGTGTTGAAGGCTGAGCTATATTCAATGAACAGCATTCTGACGTAAGCACCATTCCACCAGGGCCCTCACCTCCTCCCTGTAAGCTGTCTCGTCATTGTTGGTAATCAGGCCTACTACTGTTGTGTTGTCTGCAAACTTGATGATTGAATTGGAGGCGTGCGTGGCCACGCATCATGGGTGAACAGGGAGTACAGGAGGGGTGGTAGCCGGCTAGTGATGGCTATTTAACAGTCTGATAACCTTGAGATGGAAGATATTTTTCAGTCTCTCGGTCCCCACTTTGATGCACCTGTAACTGACCTCACCTTCTGAATGATAGAGGGGTGAACAGTCCGTAGCTCGGGTGGTTGATGTCCTTGATTATCTTTTTGGCCTTCCTGTGACATTGGGTGCTGTAGGTGTCCTGGAGGGCAGGCAGTGTGCCCCCGGTGATGCGTTGGACAGACTGCATGGGATAGGGCAGTGTGCAGTGCGATGGTGATGCATTGTCTTTGGATCTATTGGGGTGGTAAGCAAATTGAAGTGGGTCTAGGGTGTCAGGTATGATAGAGGTGATATGATCCTTAACTACCCTCTCAAAGTACTTCATGATGACAGAAGTGAGTGCTACGAGGCGAGAGTCATTTAGTTCAGTTACCTTCGCTTTCTTGGGTACAGGAACAATGGTGGACATCTTGAAGCAAGTGGGGACAGCAGACTGGGATTGGGAGAGATTGAATATGTCTGTAAACACTCCAGCTAGCTGGTCTGCACATGCTCTGAGGACACGGCTAGAGATGCCATCTGGGCCAGCAGCCTTGCGAGGGTTAACACGCTTAAATGTCTTATTCACGTCGGCCATGGAGAACCTTATGCCTTGTTAAGAGTGTAGAGCATGAGTGTGTGTATGTGTGTGTGTTGCACGTGTGTGACAGCTGTAGTTTCTTTGACAGAAAATCATTGTAGAGCTGTCACTTATATGTCCAAGATCCGTACAAATCCAGTCTTAAAAAAATAACTAACCTTCCCATTTTGTATCTCCCCACTTGAGTTTTACATTGGTGCAAAAAACTATCTGCGCTTTAACCACTGAATGATAATGTAAGTAGACCTACTGCACGAGTAAGTTACCTAGCTGTTCCACCTCTGGGCAGCCAAACGTTCTAGGGAGCCCAAACATGTTCATATGGACCGGTAACAGAGTCTGACCATGGGCGAGTTCATTTTGCAGCACCCGGTGCTCTATTACTTCTTAAGTTGTTTGTTAACTACTGCTTTAGACAGCCTACTATTTGTGATGATAATCTTCATAGTTATGCTGCCATATCGTAGCGAGAGTTTCTGAAAAAGGAGCTAGCCAATATTTGCAATGATAATGAGAAAATAATCGCCTTTTTGACCGCCTGTTTAGGTCTTGCTTGTGTTTGATATGCTTGTACGAACATGTATTTTGTGTGGGCTACAACATGAAAAATAATAATAATAATTGCACTCAAATTTTAACATGTTGATCATATCTTTAGCAGCTACGTTAAAAAAAGTCAGGTTCCAGAGAATCTGAAATCGCAGCCACTCCGTTCAAGAAAATACAAGACACTTGTACAGATAAAATCAGGGCTATATACTAACCCCAAGACACGACAGGACGGTGTAAACACACTTTTATAGAGAAGATGGTCCTGACAGCACTAAATATCTGGAATGACTGGACATTCTTACTCAGCCTCACCACTGCTTTTAACAGCAGGCTGGGAAACTGTTTGTGGTGGGGAGAGTTCTACTAAGCTAACATATGGAATTGCTGTAATATGGTTAAAAAAATGATGGACCCCTGTAGGTATTTTATAAAATATTGAATTTGGCCTTTACAACTATAGCCCATAGAAACGTATTGAATAACATTCATAAATGGCAAAACAGAAAGTTAAAAAAAATATCAAAAGGAATAAGGTTTTGATGTTTCTGCCCTATCTAAGAAAGATCTGGAAATATTTGTTTTTTTTTTTAAACACATATTTAACCCCTTTTTTGTTGGCACAAAAATACCTTAATACTGCCATTCCTTTTTCAAACCAGCACCTGGTTACCTTCAGACGAGTCCTGTGACACTTGTGTGAGAGAACACCATCGTGTTCGTGAGAGTTTCCCTTTTCCACAGTGAGGTCATATTAGTTTGTAGCCCAAACGGTTCGGACGATACAGACAGCGCTGGCACATCAGCGTTACAGACGAGTCCCATGAGGCTTGTGGAGAATGAGAGCAAAACGGAGAACACCATCGTGTTCGTGACAGTCTCATCTTTCCATATTAGTTAGTAAACCAAACCGTTCGGATGTTACAGACGTTTTCATGAGAAGACTGATTTTCAGGAAGGGGAACATAGGCGGATGCGGTGCAAAAAAACATCTATAGCTTAAACTGACAGATTGTGATGGGAATTGTTTTGTTCATTAGATTGACGCACGGTTGTGTCAATAGACTCTTAATGGTTAAAGACTGGCAGAAAAAGTTTATGCACTCAAGAATGTCCACATTTGGTTTCCGCAGAGACAAGAGACAAAGGACGAGGAGAGACGAGGAGTAAAACAGAAAGATACATTTTACTCTGTTCATCATAAAAATGAAGAGAGGAAGGGAAAACAGAGATTTCAATAGAGAGAGTTAGACAGAGAAAAGAGAGAGGGATGTGTGTTGTGTGTCTTAATTTCAGTTCATTACATCATGTGAACAGACATAAGCCTTAGCCCTGAGAGGGGGCTCACCTCCCCTGCGGTGCCCCTGAGGGTGCCACAGGTGTCTTGCTGTGATACTGTAATTCCAGCCCACTGCCAGCCAAAGGGTCACGGAGAAGATTATAATGGAGAAGATTAGAATGTCCAAGGACAGACCCAGGATTAACATAAGAATTTAAGGCCAATTTTGGGAAGAGACACACCTCTATGTTACATTACACATCAGGTCGTATCCAAACCTATGGGGTTATCTTTGTTAAAAATCTAGATAATGATGTTATGTAGACAGTTTAAGAGTCCTTGGATGTCGTTTGTACCTATGATCACAGTACAGCCGTGCTAAAACCACAATCAATCGTGCCCCCTTGTGTATTATTGCATCAATGCAGGAGCAATCCAAATACATTTCTTTATATTCTGGCTAGAGCCAGTTTGCGCTGTTCTGTGAAGGGAGTAGTACACAACGTTGTATGAGATCTTCCGTTTCTTGGCAATTTCTCGCATGGTATAGCCTTCATTTCCCACAAGAATAGACTGACGAGGTTCAGAAGAAAGTACTTTGTTTCTGGCCATTTTGAGCCTGTAATCGAACCTACAAATGCTGATGCTCCAGATACTCAACTAGTCTAAAGAAGGGCAGTTTAATTGCTTCTTTAATCAGAACAACAGTTTTCAACTATGCTAACATAATTGCAAAAGGGTTTTCTAATAATCAATTAGCCTTTTAAAATGATAAACTTGGATTAGCTAACACAACATGCCATTCGAACACAGGAGTGATGGTTGCTGATAATGGGCCTCTGTACATCTATGTAGATATTCCATTAAAAATCATCTGTTTCCAGCTATAATAGTCATTTACAACATTAACAATGTCTACACTGTATTTCTGATCAATTTGATGTTATTTTAATGGACAGAAAATGTGCTTTTCTTTAAAAAACAAGGACATTTCTAAGTGACCCCAAACTTTTGAACGGTAGTGTATATCCGTAATCACGACTGTAGCAAGTTTTTTTCCAAAGGCTATGTGAGGTAACCCATTCTTCCGGTTAGAGACGGCACCAGAGCAGTGTTCAATATTATTATGGCATGTAAAAAGCTTCCAAACCTTTTTCTACAAATAACAAAAAATAACATTTCTCATTGGTCAAGTCCAGGTAGTTCCCGCTCTGTTTCATAAAACTTTCTTCAGTTTTGTGCCTAACGAACATGACCCAGAGTGGAGGGTTTGTGATTAGACTAAAAACGGCAGTTTGATTACTGTTATTAAGGATTCAATCAGAAACCTGTAATTAGCCAAAATGGCTGCCTTTGTGTGCTGATTAGCACCATAGAGGTCTGTAATAAGTACAAACGGGGAGAAAAGGCCACTCTGGGGTTCCGTCCCAAATGACACCATATTCCCTACATAGTGCCTTATAGGTTCTGGTCAAAAGTAGTGCACTATGTAGGGAATAGAGTGCAATTTGTGATGCATGAAATGGGCAATGTCATTAAGGTATATTATTCTTGGGATTTCCGCAATGCAGCTTTCGACTGCAATACAATTATTTAGTAGGTAGAGAATGAAGAGGTGTGGCTTGTGGAGTCGTTAGTCATTTACAGCCCAAATCAAATCAAAGTTAATTTGTCGCTTACTTACAAGCTCTTCCTCAACAATGCAGTGTTCAATATCAAATGTAAGAAAATAGAAAAAACAGAATATGATCTTAAGAGCATGGAATCAGTACTAGGTCATATTGTACCCACTTCAGCCCAATTCAATTTAAGCGTGTCCACAGAGCAAAAGAAGGATTATCAAATCAATGTTGTAGCTGCCGCTGACCCTCGAAATATGAAATAGTCTGTAACACTATTTGGATAGTCCATCTGTAGAAGCTCTGCAAACTATCTACAGACTAAATGCATGTCTGTTGATTTTCAACAAGAAAGTGTCTGTATTCTACAAGATATACAGTAAGTGTACAAAATATGCTCTTTCCATGATAGACTGACCAGGTGAATCCAGGGGAAATCTATGATCGCTTATTGATGTCACTTGATAAATCCACTTCAATAAGTATAGACGAAGAGGAGGAGACAGGTTAAATAAGTATTTTTAATCCTTGAGACAATTGAGACATTGATTGTCAATGTGTGCCATTCAGAGGGTGAATGGGCAAGACAAAAGATTTAAGTGCCTTTGAACGTGGTATGGTAGTAGGTGCCAGGCGCACCGGTTTGAGTGTGTCAAGAAGTGCAACACTTTTGAGTTTCACGATCAACAGTTTCCTGTGTGTATAAAGAATGGTCCATCACCCAAAGGGACATCCAACCAACGGCATGCCAGTGGTCGAAAACGGGTCAATGATAAGAGGACAAAGGAGGCTGACAAATTGTGCAGAGCAACAGACGGGCTACAGGGACAGTCCAGTACAACATTGGTGCCCAAAAAACCATAAAGGAATGCACAACTCGTCATACCTTGACACGAATGGGGTATGGCAGCCGACGACCTTACATAGTTCCACTTCTTTCAGAAAAAAACAAGAAACTGCAGTTGCTGTGGGCTAAGGAACAAAAACACTGGACACTGGAGAAACATTGCCTAGTCTGATGAATCTCGGTTCCTGCCGTTTCTTGCTGATGGGAGGACTAGGGTATGGAGAAAACCACTAGTGCATGCATCCATCCATCATGCCACGTGTCAACATTGCAGGCTGGTGGTGGTATGATGGTGTGGGGTGTGTTTTCATGGCACACATTGGGCCCCTTGATAAAAGTGGAGAAATGTTTGAATGTCACAGGATATCTGAACATCATTGCCAATCAGTTGCATCCCTTCAAGGCAGCAGTGTATCCATCTGTGAATGGATTTTTGCCACAAGGCTAGCATTGTCCAGGAATGATTCCACGAACATGACAGTGAATTCAGCTTACTGCAGTGGCCTGCCCAGTCAACAGATCTCAATCCAATTGAGCATCTGTGGGATGAGATGGAATGAGCTATTTGGAGTAGAGATCTACTACCAGCCAACTTAACACAACTGTGGGAAGCATTGGAGTCAACATGGGCCAGCATCCCTGTGGAACACTTTCAACACCTTTAGAGTCCATGCACCAACGAATTGAGGCTGTTCTGAGGGCAAAAGAGGGTGCATCTCAATATTAGGAAGGTGTAGCTAATGTTTTGTACACTCTGTGTATATTCGTAGAAACAGGTCTGCAACTTTTTATTGTAAGCCTCTCGCGAACCCAATTTTGGTGCTCACCCATGACTTGAGAATTGCTGCCTCAGACTAATGCATCATCAGCACTTTGGTACAACGCTGGTATTAAGAAGAAGCACCCTTTCCGCTAGCACTGACTCTAAATTAAACATTTTCATTGGTAGCACTGGTGCTCCCAACTAGAGAGCTGCATTCCCGCGGGCATGCCGTAGGATCTGCGGCCCCAACAGAGAGCAATGCAGCGCGGTCTGCATTTTTCATGCTGCGGGCGGGAGCGGGCATGCGGTAAGAGACAATTTTGGAATGAAAATCTTACTTGGTCCCCGCAGATTATTTAGAATGGTTGTCTTTGTATTTTAAATGTGTTATCTATTTTATTAAAAGCACCCCTGTTGCACTATTCACAAACTCTCATAGGATCATTCTGCTTTAAGTTCAGCAGCCTACCTCTCCTCTTGGGTGTGGGAGATCAAATGTGCCTATGCGTGGTCTCGATGAAATAGCCTGTTAGCTATACACTGTATACATTGGCAGAGAAGCACGGCGCAATAGTCTTTCTATGGAAATGAACTTCCTAAATATGATGGACCCTAAACTATAGCCTAACATTGACAACACATTTATTTGTCTACCTGCAAATTGTCCCGCTTCTATCAAAGTTATGCAAGATTATTTAGAACTGATTGTCTTCCTGTTTTGTAAGCTATTGCTTATCAATTGTATTAAAAGCGCCTCTGTCGCAATATCCACAAACTCTAATAGCCTAATTCTTGCTGATTTTCATTGTTTGTTAATATGGAAATGTAGGTTACTTAGTATTACAGTAATACGTGTGTGTAGTGTAAGTCTCCCTTCTCCAGTTGCACTGGCAGTAACCTATTGTCATATGCCATATAATGTTCTGCCACACTGTTGGTGGTCCCCGTGCAGCAGAAGGGGGATAGGAAGTGTGTGTGTGTGTGTGTGTGTGGGGGGGGGTTCTTAATATAATGCCAAACTCCAACCCTAATGAGGTCAGGATGACTGTAGGTAGGACTGATAGCTCTGCATGTCTCTGTGACGTCTCCTATCTCACACACACATGCATCTGTGTTGATGAAGCTCCTTTGAGTCTTACATTTACATTTAAGTCATTTAGCAGACGCTCTTATCCAGAGCGACTTACAAATTGGAAAGTTCATACATATTCATCCTGGTCCCCCCGTGGGAATTGAACCCTGGTCCCCCCATGGGAATTGAACCCACAACCCTGGCGTTGCAAGCGCCATGCTCTACCAACTGAGCCACACGGGACCACAGTCTTCATATCAGACATAATGATAGGTAAGTAAGGTGCGCTACAGTACAATCCAATTTCATAGAAGCCATCAGGTCTTTATCCTCCTCAACTATAATGGTTTTGACCCTGAAACACTGAGGAGATATCGCCATCAATGCATTTAGCTTTAACCAGGCTAGAGAGGATGGATGGATGAACATCAGTAGGAGGGCATCACCCTATGATGATATCACATAACCATCACCATCAAAGCAGAAGAGAACTTAACAGCATTATACTGTATCACCATCAGCAAATACCACCATGGGTACTGAAGGATGTGATAGTATTACAGTAATCACATCACCATCCATACTGTAAGTACAGCCAGGGGGACTTGACACACAGCTCCATCAGTATCTGTAACTAAAACTAATGAGGCAATAAGATATTTCACAAAACGAGGATTGTAGTACAGTAAAGACAAGCTAAGTATGTCCCAGATGGCACCCTATTTCATACATAGTGCACTATGCCATGGTCAAAAGTAGTACACTATAGAGAATAAGGTGCAATTTGGGACACACTCTAAAAAAATACATTCATTTGAGATGGGAATCTGTGTGAAGTGTAGCCTCTGAATAAGCTGTACTATACAACACATCACGTCGTGTGCTGTATATTCACTGTGGACTTAATTATTAAACAGAACAATGATATCTGGGAGTTTATATAAATCTGGAACCGTAGTGAAATGGAGTGAGTGAGGAGAAAGAGGAAAGGGAAAGAGGGAAATAGAGAAAGAGATTGAGATAGAGAGGTAAGGGAGAGAGAGAGAGGAGAGAAAGGGCGAGAGAGAGGAGAGAAAGAGCGAGAGGAGAGAGAGAGCAAGAGAGAGAGAGAGAGAGAGAGAGAGAGAGAGAGAGAGAGAGAGAGAGAGAGAGAGAGGAGTGCAGGGTGGGTTGGAAAGGGGATTGTTCTGTCTCTTCATCACTACCAGACAAGACACTGATTGTTTAAGAACAAATTCTTATTTACAATGACGGCCTACCCAGGCCAAACCCTCACCCAGACGACGCTGGACTAATTGTGCGCCACCCTATGGGACTCCCAATCACGGCCGGTTGTGACACAGCCTGGAATCGTCTGTAGTGACGCCTCTAGCACTGAGATGCAGTTCCTTAGACCGCTGTGCCACTCGGGAGCCCATAAATGTATGAAAGCCCCAGTTATTATTATTATTATTATTCAGGGACAGACCAACATTATTAATGTAAATAGTGAACAGTAAAGGGACTAGTATTGAGCCTTGTGGGACTCTTTTAGTTATGTTAAGAAAATTAGACTGCATCAGCAGATATACATTGACTTCTGTTGTGCAGGTAATTTTTTAACCAGCCGCATGCCACTTGGGCAAGAAAATATTTGGGTAGCTGCGTAGCAGCAGTGCATGAAAAACTGTATTGAATGCTTGCAAAATATCAATTTCAAAAAGGGCAGAGCAGTGCTGTTTCCGGTCTAGTTAACTATGTAATTTATAACTAGAGAAGCAGTCGAGATGGCGCGGTGTCCTGGCCTAAAGCCTGACTGGTGAGCATTCAGAATACATTTTAAATCTAAAAAGGGCCGCAGCTGAGAATTTACCAATAAGTTCCAATAAGTTCCGCTTCCGGAGTGTCATTAAAACTAAGTAAGCCTAAATGGTAAAGGTCACATAAGAACGCTTGCTCATTGAAGTGTTTTAAGTTTCTCTCAGTAATCAGGCGTGGTTTATTCAACATTGTGTTTCTGACACAGACAATAGGACAATGATAACTGAAGTCCATAGCAAAGACACCACTAGTTGAGTATTTATGAGGGTTATTTGTTAGTATGAGATCAATCAGAGTTGATTTAGCAGGACTCTTTACATTGAAACGAGTGGGCTCTGAAATCAGTTGGACTAAGTTCAGATCAATACATGCTGATTTAAGACAATCAGCCGAGAGAGTAAGCCAATCGAGATTCAGATACCCAATATCATTTATTTAGAGGCTATGAATGAGGTTAGTAGATCAGAGACAGTGTATTGGAAATTTCCAATAAAAAGCCACTGTCACAGGAGGGACAAGTAAAAATAACCCTTGACAGACAACATATACAGAACTCATAAACAGGCCAAAATGGCTCTTACAGGCAGGATTGATTGCGCCCGCTGTGAGGGAGGGAGGATGATAGATCCCTGCAACATACACTACAGTGCATTTTGGAAAGTATTCAGACCCCTTGACTTTTTGCACATTTTGTTACGTTACTGCCTTATTCTAAAATTGATTAAATAATAAAATTGCCTCATCAATCCACGCACAATACCCCATAATGACAAAAAAACTGAAATACGTTATTTACATAAGTATTGCTATGAGACTCGAAATTGAGCTCAGGTGCATTGATCATCCTTGAGATGTTTCAACAACGTGATTGGAGTCCAACTGTGGTAAATTCATTTGATTGGACATAATTTGAAAAGGCACACCTGTCTATATAATGTCCCACAGTTGACAGTGCACGTCATAGCAAAACCAAGCCATGAGGTTGAAGGAATTGTCCGTAGACCTCCGAGACAGGATTGTGTCGAGCTACAGATATGGGGAAGGGTACCAAAACATTTCTGCAGCATTGAAGGTCCCCAAGAACACAGCGGCCTCCATCATTCTTAAATGGAAGAAGATTGGAACCACCAAGACTCTTCCTAGAGCTGGCTGCCCAGCCAAACTGAGCAATCAGGGGGAGAAGAGCCTTGGTCAGGGAGGTGACCAAGAACCCGATGATCACTCTGACAGAGCTTCAGAGTTCCTCTGTGGAGATGGGAGAACCTTCCAGAAGGACAACCATCTCTGCAGCACTCCACCAATCAGGCCTTTATGGTAGAGTGGCCAGACGGAAGCCACTCCTCAGTAAAAGGCACATGACAGCCCGCTTGGAGTTTGCCAAAAGGCACCTAAAGGACTAAACTAAATTCTCTGGTCTGATGAAACCCAGATTGAAGTCTTTGGCCTGAATGCCAAGCATCACGTCTGGAGGAAACCTGGCACCATCCCTACGGTGAAGCATGGTGGTGGCAGCATCATGTTGTGGGGATGTTTTTCAGCAGCAGGGACTGGGAAACTAGTCAGGATCGAGTGAAAGATGAACAGAGCAAAAGTACAGAGAGATCCTTGATAAAAACCTGCTCCAGAGTGCTCAGGACCTCAGAATGGGGTGAATGTTCATCTTCCAACAGGACAACGACCCTAAGCACACAGCCAAGACAACGCAGGAGTGGCTTCAGGACAAGTCTCTGAATGTCTTTGAGTGGCCCAGGTAGAGCCTGGACTTGAAACGCACGCGACGCGAGCAGTGTAGTCAGGGTATTAGACGCATACTTGTTGAAAGATGAGACTTTTTGTCAGTATTTGAGGCAGATTGGCTTTTTTCCTCATAGCTAACGACACGGGGGATGTTGACGACTCCACCCTTTGGGAATCTCTAAAGGCTGTGACTAGATAGAGGTTACATTATTTCTTATACACCAGAGGAAGAAACGCACCAATACTAGGCTTAGAGAAATTGAAAGAGTTAGGGGAACAGGAGAACGTTTTTAGGATGAATTCCTCGAATGCAGTCCTTGAGAAGATCAAAGTTGAAATATGAATACAATTACCATCCTTTCGAAACGGATGGGCTCTTTACTTGCTAAAACGCAACAAAGTTATTTTGAACTGGGTGACAAACCACAAACTTTTAGCAAGACAGCTAAGGCATGTACAGGCATCTAGAGCTATTCACAAAATAAAAGACAAGAAGGGTAAAATAGTAACAAATCCGCAGGATATTAATAAATGCTTTGCACAGTTTTACTTAGAGCTATATCAATCAAAATGCGATGCTACTGATCCACAAACTATGGAACGCTTTCTCACTGAATGTTTACTTTTTCCCCCAAACAGCAAGGCCCCTGGGCCCGATGGATATGTAATAGAATTCTAAGTACTGCGCCAGTCTAGCTCCACTTATGTTGCGAATGTTTAAACATTCCAAAGAAAATGCCAAACTTCCGCAAACACTATGAGGCTACAATAGCACTGATCTTGAAAAAAAGAGATTCCATGGAGATGTCGTCTTATCGCCCCGATACTCCCCATAGAAAATGTGTTGAGAAAGATATTGGCTAACCGATTAAAAAATATACACTGCTCAAAAAAATAAAGGGAACACTAAAATAACACATCCTAGATCTGAATGAATGAAATATTCTTATTAAATACTTTTTTCTTTACATAGTTGAATGTGCTGACAACAAAATCACACAAAAATTATCAATGGAAATCAAATTTATCAACCCATGGAGGTCTGGATTTGGAGTCACACTCAAAATTAAAGTGGAAAACCACACTACAGGCTGAACCAACTTTGATGTAATGTCCTTAAAACAAGTCAAAATGAGGCTCAGTAGTGTGTGTGGCCTCCACGTGCCTGTATGACCTCTCTAAAACGCCTGGGCATGCTCCTGATGAGGTGGCGGATGGTCTCCTGAGGGATCTCCTCCCAGACCTGGACTAAAGCATCCGCCAACTCCTGGACAGTCTGTGGTGCAACGTGGCGTTGGTGGATGGAGCGAGACATGATGTCCCAGATGTGCTCAATTGGATTCAGGTCTGGGGAACGTGCGGGCCAGTCCATAGCATCAATGCCTTCCTCTTGCAGGAACTGCTGACACACTCCAGCCACATGAGGTCTAGCATTGTCTTGCATTAGGAGGAACCCAGGGCCAACCGCACCAGCATATGGTCTCACAAGGGGTCTGAGGATCTCATCTCGGTACCTAATGGCAGTCAGGCTACCTCTGGCGAGCACATGGAGGGCTGTGCGGCCCCCCAAAGAAATGCCACCCCACACCATGACTGACCCACCGCCAAACCGGTCATGCTGGAGGATGTTGCAGGCAGCAGAACGTTCTCCACGGCGTCTCCAGACTCTGTCACGTCTGTCACATGTGCTCAGTGTGAACCTGCTTTCATCTGTGAAGAGCACAGGGCGCCAGTGGCGAATTTGCCAATCTTGGTGTTCTCTGGCAAATGCCAAACGTCCTGCACGGTGTTGGGCTGTAAGCACAACCCCCACCTGTGGACGTCGGGCCCTCATACCACCCTCATGGAGTCTGTTTCTGACAGTTTGAGCAGACACATGCACATTTGTGGCCTGCTGGAGGTCATTTTGCAGTGCTCCTCCTTGCACAAAGGCGGAGGTAGCGGTCCTGCTGCTGGGTTGTTGCCCTCCTACGGCCTCCTCCACGTTGTGGCGAAATCCTGCACTTAAGTGCGCTGCCACTTTAAGAGCGCATGAGCAGTAGGAAGGAGGAGATAAAAGAGCTCGTTAAGCTCTATTGGGGAGAGCTCTTGTTGGCGCGACAGTTTGGTTTGTGTGTGCTATGCTGCAGAGGTTTTTTTGTTTGTCTTCACCGTATGTGGTTGTACAGTTTTTTGGATCAATCCTCGGTGTGACGTGGTTGTTCTCATTTGGGACCGCGATGGTTATGGATCAAATGGATTAGTAGCAACATTTGTTGCGAAGCGTTCAACTACAACCCAACATACCATCGGACAGTCAGACCGGATACCTGCACCCTCAAGACCACAGCTAAGCCCTCTCTTGTTCTCTTTTTCTCTTTCTCTTCACGCTATGTTCCAGTGCTTTACACTGCAACCGACTCTATTTCCTAAGTACATTGAAGTTTCATTGGAGCTGGACTAGTGTGTATATGAACACCACACATTCATACCCTCTGCACTCCTTCCCAGGAAGAAAATACAAACTATTGCAAATCCTCTGTGTGATGACTGGGTTCATTCATTATTGTATGAAGTTGCTGTTTATTTGCTCTGCCATTATTGTTATATGAGGTATGTTTGGTGGGGTTACCAAGAATTGTGGAAGGACTGATGTGATGTGGGATCTATAGGGTGTGTATTCTTTTTTCTCTCCGCTGGCTATCTGGTCAACAGGCTACACTCTAGGCAGTCTCTTCTGTTGATGTGTGTGGGTCTGGTAGTGGTACTCTCGCTGTTCTACTATTTTCCTTTCGGCAGGGTTAATACCTGCCTGGCGCCCGAACAAAATCTTCTTTACCTTTCTCTAATTAATACCGCTACAACGTCTCCTGATGTACTGGCCTGTCTCCTGGTAGCGCCTCCATGCTCTGGACACTACGCTGACAGACACAGCAAACCTTCTTGCCACAGCTCGCATTGATGTGCCATCCTGGATGAGCTGCACTACCTGAGCCACTTG
Organism: Salvelinus namaycush; assembly: GCF_016432855.1. NCBI lineage: Eukaryota > Metazoa > Chordata > Actinopteri > Salmoniformes > Salmonidae > Salvelinus > Salvelinus namaycush. The sequence goes on from NC_052310.1 coordinate 54,763,538, forward strand.
TGTGGGTTGTAGACTCCGTCTCATGCTACCACTAGAGTGAGAGCACCGCCAGCATTCAAAAGTGACCAAAACATCAGCCAGGAAGCATAGGAACTGAGAAGTGGTCTGTGGTCACCACCTGCAGAACCACTCCTTTATTGGGGGTGTCTTGCTAATTGCCTATAATTTCCACCTGTTGTCTATTCCATTTGCACAACAGCATGTGAAATTTATTGTCAATCAGTGTTGCTTCCTAAGTGGACAGTTTGATTTCACAGAAGTGTGATTGACTTGGAGTTACATTGTGTTGTTTAAGTGTTCCCTTTATTTCTTTGAGCAGTGTATATTTCTGACATCATGCACCCTGACCAGGCCCGGGCCGACATATATACTACAATTTGAGACGCCTTTTCAACGTAATGTATCATGATCATAAAGTTGAGGCAGGGGTAATTGCTATTGACGCAGAGAAGGCATTTGATCAGATTGGGTGGAAGTATAATGATGTCGGTTGTGAATCATTTCGGGTTTGGAAAGGAATTTATTAATTGGATAAGAATTATTTATTCACATGTAGGAGAGTTAAAAAGGTTAGCCCATCAAACTTCAAATTATAAGAATAGTACACAACGCAGAACAGAACAACCAGGTTGGGGGTCAGTGGCCCAAGCCCGCGAACAGGAATATTCCAAGTTCAGACAGAAGGGGGGAGTCAGATCGCTATGATCGCCAGGAACTTTACCTTTGGTGTCTATTTTTAATTGTTGCGCTACAGTAGCTGAATTATGTTAAAATTTTCGGGTTTTGTTTCATTAAATGTATTTTATTTAATCTGGGTGCTTGCGTCACCTACTAACACCCTGGTACTATCCGTAGCTCCCGTTCTCCTCAGTCCGAGAAAACAGAGATAAAAGGTATGTGTTGCAAATTACTCCTTTGTAGATGTCCATAACGTGAAATAAATAAACATCCCAAGGTTAATGCTGTAGATATTGTTATAAGGGAGTGTGAGACTATTGAAACATGTAACTTTGAGAGTTTTATTGTTATTAATATAGTTTAGAGTGCTAAAAAGTGTTGCTAGCTAGCATGCCTTTCTGTGATGCAGCTGGTTAGCTGAGCTGGTGCTGGTGTTGCATTACGGGAGATGTAGTTTGGTCCTCTAAGGTCTTCATGGGATAGAGGCGATTTCACGTTGTAACTTGTTTGTGTTGCAGTGTTTTTGTACATGAGTTGTTGCATTTTGGTACTGTCAACACTGAAAGCACCTAGCAATGTATTGGGGATGTGAGACAGGATACGTGTTTTACCTTTCTTCATGCTCCTGTGTAGAACAACTTGTCAGATGGTGCATTGGAGACTGATGTGTTCCTGTCCTGTCTTTTCACAATACTATTGCAGATCGACATAAAAACCAAAAAGACAGTCGTGGTGTCGCTCTTCTTTTCTTGGTTCTCCTGTGGTACATATAAAGACCGCTACACACACCCAATGGCGTCCGTGGTAACCAATCAGGAAATGTCGCAGTCATTCCGCCTGTTCAAGGGCTGCCGACAGGGGTGCCCTATTTCGCCTGCTCTCTTCTCTATAGCCATAGAACCCCTTGCTACTCTCATTCGTGCATTTGCCGATATAGCGCCGGTTAAAATTAAAGACACGCAGCACAAAATTTTCCCTATATGCAGACGATGTTCTTTTGTTTTTGTCCAAGCCTAAAACTTCTATTCCACCCTTACTTAACTTGATAAATACATTCGGCTCCTTCTCTGGCTACAAGATAAACTGGCAAAAAAAGCGAATTGATGCCGATATCACGGCTATGGATATGTAATTTCTGCAATCTACCCCATTTAGAACAGTGATGGACAAGTTCACAAGCCTTGGCACTGTAGTGACAAGACAACTTGATCAGCTATTGAAAGCGAATTGGGATAAGAAAATGTATCAGTTTAAAAAATATATATATTTTTCGAAAACTGCCTATCTTCTTGGTTGGTCGTATAAACACTATTAAAATGGTTGTCCTACCTAGGTTTCTTTACCTCTTCCAATGTCTACCCAATTTCATACCACAAAGCTATTTTAAGAAACTGGATTCAATAGTAATTCAATTTATGGGATAACAAGGCAGACAGAATTTCAAAGAAGCATTTATGCAAGTACAAGATAGAGGGGGGCTTTGGCCTTCCTCACTTTAAACTGTATTATTGGGCTGATAATCTGAACATTGTGTCTTTCTGGAGGGAAAGTTTACCTGGGATGCGAGAGAATATGACTTCATGGCTTTTGATTGAGCAGGCCTCCTGTCAACGTTCCTCACTCCCTGCACTTATTAATAGTCCAGCATATGTGAAAAAAGCCACTTATGACTCTAATCCAGTCATTTGTCATACTCTTAGGATCTGGAAACAGATTAGGTATTTTCTTAACATACCCACTGTATACATTGACAGCCCGATTTGCCTGAATCATGCTTTCCACCCTGCATTGGCTGATATGGTGTATTCACAGTGGAGGGAGAAGAGGCTCACAACAATTGGTAACTAATACAATGATGGTCAGTTAGCTTCATTTCAACAATTACAGGGTAAGTTTAACATGCCAACAACACATTTTTTCAGATACCTCCAAATCAGGAATTTCTTAAGGACACATATCCCACAGTATGGCATTAAGCCAAATAATCCTACATTAGATAGCCTGATCCTTGTCAAACCCCATTCAAAAGGGTCGGTCTCTAGACTGTATGATGTGCTACAGGCCCACATAGAGGTATCCACAGACACTATTAAAAGAACAAGAACTTGGTTCAGAAATCTCAGATGAGGACTGGGTAGAAGCTCTCAGAAATATAAACCACAGTTCAGTGAATGCCAGACACAACCTTGTACAGTTTAAGGTGATACACAGGTTACATTACTCAAAAGTGAAACTGCATAAAATATTCCCGGACACCTCACCAATGTATGAGAGGTGAAAGCAGAATGAGGGGACGTTGACACACTTATTTTGGACATGTCCTAAGTTACATGCTTACTGGGCTTTCATTTTTGATTACTTACCTAAAGCCTTCGATAGAGTTCTAGCCCCAGACCCATTGATCGCTCTGTTTGGTACAGTTGATGGGAATAACCAGGAGGGGAAGGCTGTCTCACTTTGTACTCTATTAGCCAAAAGGCTCATATTGTAATTTTGGAAATTGGAGACTGTACCTACCTTTGAAATGTGGTTACGGGATTTAGGGAATGTAAGATTCCCTAAATTCCCTAAAAGATTCAATACAATACCTCCAATAGAAGTCCAATGTTTTACAAAATATGGCAGCCGATACTGGATAAATGTTCTAGTCCCGCTTCATAACTGGGTTGATGATCTGCTGCTACTCTGTGCTGTGCTCCACTCAATATTTATTTTTGGCTTAACTACACTGCTTGTAATGACTATATACGTTCTTATACATGTACCACCTAATAGGATTTCGTTTTATTTTGTGTATGTGTGAGTTTTGTCCTCTAAATTGGCCATCGCATTCAACAGTACAATGAATGTCAATGTTTGTATCGCTGTCTTTTTTATATAAACATATGTTTTTTTTAAAGATAGGACAGGATAAGCCTAGTAATAAAGGGAATTAACTGAAGGGCTTGGGCTATCAGAGAGTCAATGGCAGGAGTGAAGCACAGGAGAGCTGAGAAATGTCCACTCATGCATTGTGACGAATGATTACACTTCAACTGTCCAACAAGGCTCATTGGAACTGAACTCGACGTGATAGAAACGAATAATGAGCGCAAGGATGTGAGACATTTTAACGTTATAACCTTTACCCCCCCCCCCCACATTAATGTATGGCCCTCGTGTGAAGAGGAAAAAACTAATTCTCACTTGTTTCACATATACAGTAATTGCCATAGGATGATGTCAAGAGAGAAAATGAGAGCGTGCGAGAGCGAGACAAAAAGGTAAAAGAGAGAAATCTAGATTGAAAAGAGCTGAGTGAAAGAGAAAGCAAGTGGATCAAGAGAGGGAGGTGGAGGGAAAGAGGGATGGACCAGAGTCTTGCTTTAGGCATTAATTAATTGAGCAGAAGAAAGTGCCCCGGGGAGATTGGAAAGGGTCAGGAGCTGGCACAGCCGTGCAACAGATGTCTTCCGGGCTATAGCCACACTCTCCCTGTCAAAATGTCACCAGCCAACCAGCACAGACTGCACAGTCCAGATTCCACCAGAGTCAACCAGCACAGACTGCACAGTGCAGGTTTTATACCAGAGAGTAGTTTAGGTTAGACTGCAGTAAAAGTACAGAAAGCTGTTTGGACCAAAAAATATTCTTGGAGAAAGAGGTTCCGTTTGAGAAATGATGCCTGAATAGTTGTGTGAAGGAACAAGGGTCTGGAAAGTGTAGTTTAGACAATGTGAATGAAAAGAGCTCTCACTAGGATAAAGGTATGTGCACTTTGTGTTAGAATGTTCAGAGCAAGAGTCTCTCTTTTTAGTACCATTACCTCACTGACACAATGAAGTGAATTCAAAGTGCATTTAGGGCTTATACACTTTACGAGATTAAAAAAAGACGAACAAAATAATGAATGGGACAATCACTTCTTACAGAGAGCTTACAGTATAGAGGTGTGATCACACCTATGATGATGGCTCTTATGATACTGTATCTATGCCCCCTACCGCACCCAGTAATCACATCCACTAGAAATAGATAGGTTCATACTGAGACCAGGGCCCATATCCACAAAGCATCTTAGAGTAGGAGTGTTGATCTTGGATCAATTTCGCCTTTTATATCATAATGAATAAGATTATATGGACAGGTTGGGATCTGATCCAGCACTCCTACTCTGAGATGACTCTGATTCTGTCCTAAATGACACCTTATTCCCTTTATAGTGCACTACTTTTGACCTGGGCCTATAGAATGGTTCCTTTGCTCTGCCGGTGAGAGACAATGTTATTGTCTGCATGGTATAATTACCTGCTTGTGATGCACTTTGTGACACAGGAAGAGGGAGAGGGAGGGGAGGGAGGGATGCAGGTAGAGTCCTAGGGAAGGGGCTACTGATGGAGAATAGGGTAAACTCTAATGTCATGATGTGGCAAGATCAGACCCACACTACAAGGTTAGAGCCATGCATTTGTGATAGTCATTGGAATACAAACTCCAAAAAAGAGGTGTGTGTGAAGGGGAGAGCGCAACTTTTCCGTTGAACACTACTGGGCTATCATCTCCATGTCAGTGGCTGGGCTACACTCTTTGAGAAAGGGTCGAGTTACGATGAGAATAAGCTGGATTGTGGAAGTTGTGGAAGCTTGGATGTTGTGGAAGCTTGGATTGGAAAATGAAGAACATCTGGGAATATGGAGCTTCTGCCAGAAGTGAATTGGTAGTGCGTGTGGGTGTCGGGTGTGTGTTTGCGTGCTTCTGTTCGTGTCTGTGTATGTGTGTGATGGTAGTCCATCTCAACAAGTGGAATCAGTGGAAGCAGCAGCAGCAGCAGGGTGGGCAACTGTCCTGCAGTACTGTATGTTGCTGCCAGACCAATGCCGTGTCCCAAATGACATCCTATTGCATTTATAATGCACTACTTATGACCAGAGCTCTATGGACCCTGGTCAAAAGTAGTGCACTATATAGGAAATAGGGTGTAATTTGGGCGTTAAACCAGAGGTGGTGGTGGTAAGCCAGACCATCTGGTTAGAGAACTATGTATGCTGCAGTGTTTCCAAAGGATTATTCTCTAGGTGGAGCACAAAGCAACATCCAGGTCAATAGTAACCAACAGAAGCCAAACTATTTTAGGCAGGAGGGAACATGGCTCCGTGTGTTGTGTGTGTGAACGCATCTAATCATCATTAGTTTTCATGCTTCGTAAAGGGACTGTGCCATCACATTTTTGGGGAACACATTCAACACAACCACAACCTCAGATCTAAAACCCTTATGTAATACTATAAAAAAATAAGAACAGTGAGGATTTTTTTTTACCCCCTTTTTCTCCCCAATTTTGTGGTATCCAATTGTTAGTAGTTACTTTGTCTCATCGCTGCATCTCCTGTACGGACTCGGGAGAGGCGAAGGTCGAGAGCCATGCGTCCTCCGAAACACAACCCAACCAAGCCGCACTGCTTCTTAACACAGCGCGCATCCAACCCGGAAGCCAGCCGCACCAATGTGTTGGAGGAAACACCGTACACCTAGCGACCTGGTCAGCATGCACTGCGCCCGGCCCGCCACAGGAGTCGCTAGTGCGCGATGAGACAAGGATATCCCTGCCGGCCAAACCCTCCCTAACCCGGACGACGCTGGGCCAATCGTGCTCCGCCACATTGGCCTCCCGGTCGCGGCTGGCTGCGACAGAGCCTGGGCTCGAACCCAGAGTCTCTGGTGGCACAGCTAGACCACTGCGCCACCTGGGAGGCCACAGTGAGGATTTTTGTCCTCACTGATTTGTAGGGACGGAATCAGTCAATCTACTGGGAACTCAATCGAAAGAAAGCCAGTGGTCAATCCAGAGTACCACAGAATGTCAGGGAAGATGGGGATATTCTTGGGTTGATATAGTAGATAACTCACCTTGTATAAAGACCCTCTTCCACATGATCCTGCCGACATGGTTTTCCCCAAGGAAGATGAGGTTGGACAGAATGAGCATGGCTGTGGAGAAGGCTGAGATGAGAGCCAAACATCGCCTCCTCATGGCTGGGGAGATACAGCGCTCCTAGAGATGGGAGGAGCAATGCAGTCATCATAACAGTTACAGTAGCACACAGAGGAAAGAGCAACATAAGTTACAGTAACATACAGAAAGAGGGGCAATATAAACACAGTGGAGAATGCCTCCGGGGAGAGACAGCGCTCCTACAGAGGGAGGAGCAACATGCTGTCACTACTAGGTATGTGACAACTGGACAATTTTTCTTAATGTTTAAAAAACTATTTTCCTTATCGGTTTTCCGTTAACACGATAAGAACATTTTGTAAAATTCCAAGTGAATACACAATGCAGATGGTCTACATCACGCTTTCCTTTTTTTCACGAGAGTGGCTCGTGTAACTTGTTGTTTTCATCCAATTAGAAGGCATCAAACCGTCACTAGGCAAGTTAATAGGAGATACAGTATCTAGACTAATCAATGGAAGATGGAATTAAAATGACTAAAAGTTCAAATGAGAAGGACAGGCTACAACACCAATAGCCAACAGGTAGGCTGATCGGCGTTGTTATTAACTAACTTCTCTTCGTTTGATGCAGTCAAGACCAAGACAGGTACTATGTAATCAGATGATGATAAATAACTAGCAATAAGTTAGAAACCAAGTCGACTCGTGCTGGTAGGCTCTCTCACCCTCCCTGCTTCCCTCGTCACTCAGACGAGGTTCCCTTTCTCACTCTGAGTTGCTGCACATTACAGCTCCAGTTAATAAACTAGCTTTTTTTCTCTTACTAACGTTAAAGCATTGTTGCGTTAAGTACTTGCAATTTTTCCCCTTTGATGATGATGATTGGGAGCTGTTAGTGGTAGTTTTGTGATAACGACATTGTGTTTTTTTACGATCCCAATTCACACCCCTAGTCACTACCGCAACAGTTACAGAGGGAGGAGCAACAAGATGTCACTACCGCAACAGTTACAGAGGGAGGAGCAACAAGATGTCACTACCGCAACAGTTACAGAGGGAGGAGCAACAAGATGTCACTACCGCAACAGTTACAGAGGGAGGAGCAACAAGATGTCAATACCGCAACAGTTACAGAGGGAGGAGCAACAAGATGTCACTACCATACCAGTTACAGAGGGAGGAGCAACAAGATGTCACTACCATACCAGTTACAGAGGGAGGAGCAACAAGATGTCACTACCGCAACAGTTACAGAGGGAGGAGCAACAAGATGTCACTACCGCAACAGTTACAGAGGGAGGAGCAACAAGATGTCACTACCGCAACAGTTACAGAGGGAGGAGCAACAAGATGTCAATACCGCAACAGTTACAGAGGGAGGAGCAACAAGATGTCACTACCATACCAGTTACAGAGGGAGGAGCAACAAGATGTCACTACCATACCAGTTACAGAGGGAGGAGCAACAAGATGTCACTACCATACCAGTTACAGAGGGAGGAGCAACAAGATGTCACTACCATACCAGTTACAGAGGGAGCAACAACCTGCTATCATACCTGAACTAGAGAGTTCAATTAAAAAGCATTTGGTCCTTCTGTACGAGCCTAAAAATAAAGTCTCATTCACACATGCTGAGAAGGGGAATGGAACTGTGTACGGTTCATGACACATTTTTCAGTACTACTGTAGCTATCTGAGATGATTCCCTTAATTTATGGTGACAGAGGTGAGGGAGCTAAACAAATAGCTGGGGCAGTGGAAGAGGGAGAATAGGAGACTTGTGGAAATCAGCAGAAGCATCCCAACTTCCCATCATCAATCATCCTATCACTGTCATAAAGCACACAGTCAGACACACACACACACACACACGAACACACACACACACGAACACACACGAACACACACGAACACACACACACACACACACACACACACACACACACACACACACACACACACACACACACACACACACACACACACACACACACACACACACACACACACACACACACACACACATCTAGCTATGTTCCCTCCTGCCTAAAAGAGTTTGGCTTCTGTTGGTTTCAATTGACCTGGATGTTGCTTTGCGCTCCACCTAGAAGAGACTAATCTAGCGGAAACACTGCAGCATACTGCAGGAGACACACACACACAGACCCCTTGACTTTTTTCACATTTTGTTACGTTACAGCCTTATTCTAAAATGTATTAAATAAAACAATTTCTCAGCAATCTTCACACAATACCCCATAATGACAAAGCGAAAACAGGTTTTTACATTTATAAAATTAAAACAGAAATACCTTACTTACATAAGTATTTAGACCCTTTGCTATGAGACTCGAAATTGATAAAAATTGATCTTGTTTCCATTGATTATCCTTGAGATGTTTCTACAACTTGATTGCAGTCCACCTGTAGTAAATTCAATTGACTGGACATGACTTGGAAAGGCACACACCAGTTTCTATAAGGTCCTACAGTTTGCAGTGCATGTCAGAGCAAAAACCAAGCCATGAGGTCGAAGGAATTGTCCGTAGAGCTCTGAGACAGGATTGTGTCGAGCCACAGATCTGGGGAAGGGTACCAAAACATTTCTGCAGCATTGAAGACCCCCAAGAACACAATGGCCTCCATCATTCTTAAATGGAAGAAGTTTGGAACCACCAAGACTCTTCCTAGAGCTGGCCACCCGACCAAACTGAGCAATCGGGGGAGAAGGGCCTTGGTCAGAGAGGTGACCAAGAACCCAATGGTCACTGACAGAGCTCCAGAGTTCCTCTGTGGAGATGGGAGACCCTTACAGAAGGACAGCCATCTCTGCAGCACTCCACCAATCAGGCCTTTATGGTAGAGTGGCCAGACGGAAGCCACTCCTCAGGTGGCACCATCATGCTGTGGGGATGTTTTCAGTGGCAGGGACTGGGAGACTAGTCGGGGTCGAGGGAAAGATGAACGAAGCAAAGTACAGAGAGATCCATTATGAAAACCTGCTTGAGTGCTCAGGACCTCTGACTGGAGCTGAAGGTTCACGTTCCAACAGGACAGCGACCCTAAGCACACAGCCAAGACAATGCAGGAGTGGCTTCAGGAAAACTCTCGGAATGTCCTTGAGTGGCCCAGCCAGAGCCCGGACTTGAACCCGATCATACATCTTTGCAGAGACCTGAAAATATCTGTGCAGCAACGCTCATTATCTAACCTGACGGAGCTGCAGAGAAGAATGGGAGATACTCCCAAATACAGGTGTGCCAAGCTTGTAGCATTATACCCAAGAAGAATGGAGGCTGTAATCGCTGCCAAAGGTGCTTCAACAAAGTACTGAGTAAAGGGTCTGAATACTTATGTAAATGTATTATTTCAGTTTTTTATAACTTAGCAAACATTTCTAAAAACCTGTCTTTGCTTTGTCATTATGGGGTATTGTGTGTCGATTGCAGAGGGGAAAAAACTATTTAATCAATTTTAGAATAACTTTGGAAAAAGTAATGGTGTCTGAATACTTTCCGAAGGCACTGTAGGTCTAGAATGGGAAGCAAAGCCCGTCCCTTTTCGGAACCAGGAAATACTGTCTGTACCAGCCGTCCTGGATCTTCGACAAAGGAACCACTCGGATTGCCTGCTTCTGGAGATGGAGGCAATAATTCCTCCCTCAAAACGGGCGCAGAGGCCTCTGGAACAGTCGATATGATGCTGCAGAAGCGTGGGGGACACAAGAAATTGTAGCCGGTACCCTGATGGAACGCCACCTTGTGGACTGGGAAATATTGGTTCTTCTTCCATTTCCACCACTCTTGACAACCGTGTGTCTGAACATCGAGAAGGGACACTTTTCATCGAACACACGTGGGAGACAACACTTTTGACACCTTCGAACACTGTGGGACTCCGGAATTTGCCTAAAGCCTGGCCCACTCTCGGTATAAGGGCTTCGGTGATCAGTGAAAAACCCCGATTGGCAGTACCACCTGGGGGTACTGTTGTCACAATGCGCCTCACTCGGTTAAGGCGGTAAGATGTGTTACGGTAACCAGCTGGCACCCAGCACTGAACCGCAACATTAAAAATAGACCCAGGGATTTTTTTTATCATGAAGGTTACCCTACCGACCAGTCATAGGTACTGGCGACCAAGCGCCTTGTAGCCTAGCTGGGAATGGGACAGACAGCTCTGAAAAACAAACCCCTTCTGTGCTAACAGACATGGGCGATTTGTAATTGAATCCAATTCCCCCAGGAATGAAAAGCGGTGAGCTGGAGAAAGACAGCTAATTTCAGAGTTCATATGAACCACAGAGACTGTGTGTTGGATAATAGCATGGTCATGTCCAACCCTGCTTGACTCCGCTACCAACCACCACATTATATCCATGGAATGCAGGGTTCCAGAGGGGCATTAAACATGGAAAAGCTTCCAACACACATTGCGTTTCCGTGAGACTGTATAGCCTGCATGAAGCCCAGCCCCCTTATGGGCACAGAGGGCTCCAGCAATGGCTGACATAGTACCTCATTTTCCATAACAAAACGCGGGGGCACCGTCACAGCAATGTTTTGTTGAGTTGCGCAGCTGCTCAGGGGAGGAGCACACAATCCTCACCCTCTTTATTCCCTCCAACTCCAGGAATTGAAGAGAGGCAAGCAGGGCCTAACCAAGGCAGACACAAGCGGTGGGGGGTTACCTCTCTCAGAGTAGCCTACCGTAACTGTTGACAGAGCACAACACAGGAACCAGGGGACATTAGACCAGACCAATGACCCAAACCATCTCCTCGTCCCACAACACAGACTCAGCCGAGGTACTGGCACCCGGGAGAGGAAGTTACTATCAGAAACACCAAGCCCCCTAAAGAACAGTGCCAGTCGTCCCCTAGTCACCCAAACTAACAGATTTGAGAGAGGGCAGCCTGAACACACATCGAGCAGAGACATACAAGACATCCAACGTGAGTATCTTTTAATTCATTGGTTGCAAACCCGAACCCGGCTTGTTAGCTTTCATTGTTTCGGTCACGTTAGTTATTTTACCTATTGCTATAGGCAGGCCAAGCAATTTGAAGAATAACTAATTGTTTGTGATTAGGAGACTTATAACAACCACACAAACTTCAGCCTACAACGTCCAGGGGGCGGCCATGCTCTACCACTAAGGGACAGTTTATTTGGCGCAACGTAAGACAGTCTTGTGTTCCAATTGTTTGTTTTAGTAGTGTGAATCGTTTTGGTTCACACAGGGGTGAAGGGAATAATTTTATGAATTAATCCGAGCCTCACACCTATCACCTGTGTAAGGCAGGGCTTCCAGAGAAGCGCAGATTTCATTGGCTTTGTCAGGCGGGATTGTAGATCCTTCAACTGAAGTCGCTAGAGTGCGACTCCCCCATAGTGTGTTGTACTGAAGTTGACTGACAAAGAGAACGGATAAGTGATTGCCATATGTAAGCGTGTCAATTTGTTAAGAAGTGAACAGAGGAGTTTGCTCATCTCCTAAATTGCCTTCTCCAGTGTAGGATGCTCAGATGTATTCTACCATGGAAGAGTTTTGAAATCCACCACACCCCCTTTGAAAGAGCTGTTTGGAATGATAAAAGCTACTTATCCTTTTATCTATAAAATGTCTAGCAAAACTAGCCCATTTCTTTTTACCACATTACACATGTATTTTGGGATTCAAACTCTGTAAACCTCATTTGCCTGAGGACATGCTAGAGTAGAGGAGTCTCATTTCATACAAGCGTATTTGTTTCCACGTTTCCTCTCATCGATTACCTTGAACCTTTTTCAAAAGAGGACATGAGGATTCAAGATTCTCCCAGAGCGAAAGCAAAAGAGAGGAAGAGATGGAGCGAAAGAAAGAAAGGAGAGGGTCCAGGCCTCAGCTTCTCTGCCCTTCCAGTGTGATGGAGAGTCAGCCAACAGACCCAGGCTCGACTAAGCACTTTGTGTGTGTGTGTGTGTGGGTTGAACTGGTAAGTCCTCCCACATTGTTTTTATGGCTTTGCTGTAAATCAGTCAACTTAGAGCAGTGCGTTTAAACATACTGTATACAGACAGACACCAACACAGACAGACACCAACACACACACAGAGACACTATCAACCCTACCCACATGGAAAGACCAGATGCATTTCAAAGAGCCTTAGAGGAACAGTTAGTAATTCAGAAACAAATTGTTGGGACGGTTCTACAGACACGAGTTAAGGCAATGTCCAGCAAATCAAAAGTTCAGTCCATTTTCGCACACGATTGCAAAACCTGTGACATTCATTCAATCAATCATGTGTTCTCACAAACAATAGAGGGGTAGATGAGGGCTAATGTGAGTAAAGACTTCAGTGACTTACAATAGATGGATAGACGAGGGGAGAAGAGATGAGGATTGTCACTCCATTCTCCACCAGCACCCCGACCCAGTTCATCAGAGCCCAGTACTGTAGGTAGTCATGTCCTCCATGCCAGAAACACACAAAGCCAAATGCCAGAGCCGTGGACAGCATCTTCCACAGCAGCCCGTGGTGAGAGCCTCCTAATGGGATGTAAATGTACCTGGGACAGGGAGGGCGACAAAGTCAGCAACCACGGGTAGCATGGACTTCAGAAAGACATTATACACAAAACACAGGGTTACCAGGTAACAGAGTATGTGAGTGCAGTTGAGCAGGTTGGAAATCCCACTCATCACTCATAGAGCTCCAGCGCTCCACATCCTTTCCAACCGCTCCGCTAAAAACTGCTACTCACTCAAAAAATAAATGCTGCTGCAAATTCGCTCCATTCATTAAAATCACAATTTAACCAACACCCATCTACCCTGAACAAAAGTACACAACATGTAAAGTGTTGGTCCCATGTTTCATGAGCTGGAATAAAATATCCCAGAAATGTTCCATTCGCACAAAAAGCTTATTTCTTTAAAATGTGTTTACATCCCTATTAATGAGCATTTCTCCTTTTCCAAGATAATCCATATCAAGAAGCGGATTAAACAGCATGATCATTACACAGGTGCACCTTGTACTGGGGACCATAAAAGGCCATTCTAAAATGTGCATCTTCGTCACACAACGCCACAGATGTCTCAAGTTGAGGGAGCATGCAATTGGCATGCAGACTGCAGGAATGCCCACCAGAGCTGTTGCCAGATAATTGAATGTTCATTTCTCAAAGAGAAATTTGCCTCACAACCGCAGTCCATATGTATGGCGTTGTGTGGGTGAGCGGTTTGCTGATGTCAACATTGTGAATAGAGTTCCCCATGGTGGCGGTGGGGTTATGGCATAGGCAGGCATAAACTATGGACAACAACCACAATTACATTTTTATCAATGGCAATTTGAATGCACAGAAATACATACTGTGACGAGATCTTGAGGCACATTGTGAGGCCAATTTCTTTTAAGGTATCTATGACCATCAGATGCATATCTTTATTCCCAGTCATGTGAAATCCATAAATTAGGGCCTAATTAATTTCAATTTACTTAAATCTTTGAAATTGTTTCATGTTGCGTTTATATATTTTGTCAGTATATTTTTGTGACTACCTGGACCTACCATTTGGTTTTGAAGTATTGAAAAGTATTTTAATAAACAACAGGAAAAGGTGACTGTAAGAAGCGCTCATTATTTCAAATAGGCTACATGTCGTATTAAACAGCATATAAACACTAAATAGGTCAGGAGCCAGACAGGTAGCCAAGAAGAAATGAAAATTAATTATTTTGGCTATATTATTTAAATTACAGAGGCAAGAAAAAGTACAGTTGAAGTCGGAAGTTTACCAAGACTTAGGTTGGAGTCATTAAAACTCGTTTTTCAACCGCTCCATACATTTCTTGTTAACAAACTAATAGTTTTGGCAAGTCGGTTAGGACATCTACTTTGTGCATGACACGTCATTTTCCCAACAATTGTTAACAAACAGCTTGGAAAATTACAGAAAATTATGTCATGTCTTTAGAAGCTTCTGATAGGCTAATTGACATAGAAAATGTGTGGGTAGAACTGAAAAAGCTTGCGCAAGCAAGGAGGCCTACAAACCTGACTCAGTTACACCAGCTCTGTCAGGAGGAATGGATCACAATTCACCCAACTTATTGTGGGAAGCTTGTGGAAGGCTACCCAAAATGTTTGACCCAAGTTAAACAATTTAAAGGCAATGCTACCAAATACTAATTGAGTGTAACTTCTGACCCACTGAGAATGTGATAAAATAAATAAAAGTTGAAATAAATCACTCTCTTTACATCTATTCTGACATTTCACATTCTTAAAATAAAGTGGTGATCGTAACTGACCTAAGACAGGATTTGGCTAAGGTGTATCTAAACCTCCGACTGCAACTGTATGTGAACCCTTTGGAAATACCTGGATGTCTGTTAAATTTGATCTGATCTTCATCTAGGTCACAGCAATAGACAAACACAGTCTGCTTAAACTAATAACACACAAACAATTACACATTTTCATGTCTTTATTGAACACACCATGTAAACATTCACAGTGCAGGGTGGGAAAAGTATGTGAACACTTGGATTTAATAACTGGTTGACCCTCCTTTGGCAGCAATAAACCTCAACCAAACGTTTTCTGTAGCAAAGCAGCCCCAAACAATGATGCTCCCTCCACCATACTTTACAGTTGGGATGAGGTTTTGATGTTGGTGTGCTGTGCCTTTTTTTCTCTCTCTAAACATAATGTTGTGTGTTCCTTAAAAAACAACTCAACTGTAGTTTCATCTGTACACAGAATATTTTGCCAGTAGCGCTGTGGAACATCCAGGTGCACTTTTGCAAACTTCAGACGTGCAGCAATGGGTTTTTTGGACAGCAATGGCTTCTTCTGTGGTGTCCTCCCATGAACACCATTCTTGTTTAGTGTTTTACGTATCGTAGACTCGTCAACAGAGATGTGAGCATATTCCAGAGATTTCTGTAAGTCTTTAGCTGACACTCTAGGATTCTTCTTAACCTCATTGAGCATTCTGTGCTGTGCTCTTGCAGTCATCTTTGCAGGACGGCCACTCCTAGGGAGAGTAGCAACAGTGCTGAACTTTCTCAATTTATAGACAATTTGTCTACCGTGGACTGATGAACATCAAGGCTTTTAGAGATACTTTCGTAACCCTTTCCAGCTTTATGCAAGTCAACAATTCTTAATCTTAGGTCCTCTGAGATCTCTTTTGTTCGAGGCATGGTTCACATCAGGCAATGCTTATGAATAGCAAACTCACATTTTGTGAGTGTTTTTTATAGGGCAACGCAGCTCTAATCAACATCTCCAATCTCATCTCATTGATTGGACTCCAAGTCATTAGCCTAGGGGTTCACATACTTTTCACAACCTACACTGTGAATGCTTAAATTATGTATTCAATATATTTATTTTATTATTTATTTCACCTTTATTTAACCAGGTAGGCAAGTTGAGAACACGTTCTCATTTACAATTGCGACCTGGCCAAGATAAAGCAAAACAGTTCGACACATACAACAACACAGAGTTACACATGGAGTAAAACAAACATACAGTCAATAATACAGTAGAAAAATAAATCTATATACAATGTGAGCAAGTGAGGTGAGATAAGGGAGGTAAAGGCAAAAAAGGCCATGGTGGCGAAGTAAATACAATATAGCAAGTAAAACACTGGAATGGTTGATTTGCAGTGGAAGAATGTGCAAAGTAGAAATATAAATAATGGGGTGCAAAGGAGCAAAATAAATAAATAAATACAGTAGGGAAAGAGGTAGTTGTTTGGGCTAAATTATAGATGGGCTATGTACAGGTGCAGTAATCTATGAGCTGCTCTGACAGCTGGTGCTTAAAGCTAGTGAGGGAGATAAGTGTTTCCAGTTTTAGAGATTTTTGTCGTTCGTTCCAGTCATTGGCAGCAGAGAACTGGAAGGAGAGGCGGCCAAAGGAAGAATTGGTTTTGGGGGTGACCAGAGAGATATACCTGCTGGAGCGCGTGCTACAGGTGGGTGCTGCTATGGTGACCAGCGAGCTGAGATAAGGGGGGACTTTACCTAGCAGGGTCTTGTAGATGACCTGGAGCCAGTCGGTTTGGCGACGAGTATGAAGCGAGGGCCAGCCAACAAGAGTGTACAGGTCGCAGTGGTGGGTAGTATATGGGGCTTTGGTGACAAAACGGATGGCACTGTGATAGACTGCATCCAATTTATTGAGTAGGGTATTGGAGGCTATTTTGTAAATGACATCACTGAAGTCGAGGATTGGTAGGATGGTCAGTTTTACAAGGGTATGTTTGGCAGCATGAGTGAAGGATGCTTTGTTGCGGAATAGGAAGCCAATTCTAGATTTAACTTTGGATTGGAGATGTTTGATGTGAGTCTGGAAGGAGAGTTTACAGTCTAATCAGACACCTAGGTATTTGTAGATGTCCACATATTCTAAGTCAGAACCGTCCAGAGTAGTGATGTTGGACAGGCGGGCAGGTGCAGGCAGCGATCGGTTGAAGAGCATGCGTTTAGTTTTACTTGTATTTAAGAGCAATTGGAGGCCACGGAAGGAGAGTTGTATGGCATTGAAGCTCGCCTGGAGGGTTGTTAACACAGTGTCCAAAGAAGGGCCAGAAGTATACAGAATGGTGTCGTCTGCATAGAGGTGGATCAGAGACTCACCAGCAGCAAGAGCGACATCATTGATGTATACAGAGAAGAGAGTCGGTCCAAGAATTGAACCCTGTGGCACCCCCATAGAGACTGCCAGAGGCCCGGACAACAGACCCTCCGATTTGACACACTGAACTCTATCAGAGAAGTAGTTGGTGAACCAGGCGAGGCAATCATTTGAGAAACCACGGCTGTCGAGTCTGCCGATGAGGATGTGGTGTTTGACAGAGTCGAAAGCCTTGGCCAGGTCAATGAATACGGCTGCACAGTATTGTTTCTTATCGATGGCGGTTAAGATATCGTTTAGGACCTTGAGCGTGGCTGAGGTGCACCCATGACCAGCTCTGAAACCAGATTGCATAGCGGAGAAGGTATGGTGGGATTCGAAATGGTCGGTAATCTGTTTGTTGACTTGGCTTTCGAAGACCTTAGAAAGGCAGGGTAGGATAGATATAGGTCTGTAGCAGTTTGGGTCAAGAGTGTCCCCCCCTTTGAAGAGGGGGATGACCGCAGCTGCTTTCCAATCTTTGGGAATCTCAGACGACACGAAAGAGAGGTTGAACACGCTAGTAATAGGGGTGGCAACAATTTCAGCAGATAATTTTGTAAAGGGTCCAGATTATCTAGCCCGGCTGATTTGTAGGGGTCCAGATTTTGCAGCTCTTTCAGAACATCAGCTGACTGGATTTGGGAGAAGGAGAAATGGGGAAGGCTTGGGCGAGTAGCTGTGGGGGGTGCAGTGCTGTTGACCGGGGTAGGGGTAGCCAGGTGGAAAGCATGGCCAGCCGTAGAAAATTGCTTATTGAAATTCTCAATTATAGTGGATTTGTCGGTGGTGACAGTGTTTCCTATCTTCAGTGCAGTGGGCAGCTGGGAGGAGATGTTCTTATTCTCCATGGACTTTACAGTGTCCCAGAACTTTTTTGGGTTTGTGTTGCAGGAAGCAAATTTCTGCTTGAAAAAGCTAGCATTGGCTTTTCTAACTGCCTGTGTATAT
Organism: Salvelinus namaycush; assembly: GCF_016432855.1. Lineage (NCBI taxonomy): Eukaryota > Metazoa > Chordata > Actinopteri > Salmoniformes > Salmonidae > Salvelinus > Salvelinus namaycush. The sequence goes on from NC_052310.1 coordinate 54,781,793, forward strand.
TGGTTTCTAGCTTCCCTGAAAAGTTGCATATCACAGGGGCTGTTCGATGCTAATGCAGAACGCCATAGGATGTTTTTGTGTTGGTTAAGGGCAGTCAGGTCTGGAGAGAACCATGGGCTATATCTGTTCCTGGTTCTAAATTTCTTGAATGGGGCATGCTTATTTAAGATGGTGAGGAAGGCATTTAAAAAAAATAACCAGGCATCCTCTACTGGCGGGATGAGATCAATATCCTTCCAGGATACCCCGGCCAGGTCGATTAGAAAGGCCTGCTCGCTGAAGTGTTTCAGGGAGCGTTTGACAGTGATGAGTGGAGGTCGTTTGACCGATGACCCATTACGGATGCAGGCAATGAGGCAGTGATCGCTGAGATCTTGGTTGAAAACAGCAGAGGTGTATTTAGAGGGCAAGTTGGTTAGGATGTTATCTATGAGGGTGCCCGTGTTTACGGATTTGGGGTGGTACCTGGTAGGTTCATTGATAATTTGTGTGAGATTGAGGGCATCAAGCTTAGATTGTAGGATGGCTGGGGTGTTAAGCATGTTCCAGTTTAGGTCGCCTAGCAGCACGAGCTCTGAAGATAGATGGGGGGCAATCAGTTCACATATGGTGTCCAGAGCACAGCTGGGGGCAGAGGGTGGTCTATAGCAGGCGGCAACGGTGAGAGACTTGTTTTTAGAGAGGTGGATTTTTAAAAGTAGAAGTTCAAATTGTTTGGGAACAGACCTGGATAGTAGGACAGAACTCTGCAGGCTATCTTTGCAGTAGATTGCAACACCGCCCCCTTTGGCCGTTCTATCTTGTCTGAAAATGCTGTAGTTAGGGATGAAAATGTCCGAATTTTTGGTGGTCTTCCTGAGCCAGGATTCAGACACGGCTAAAACATCCGGGTTGGCAGAGTGTGCTAAAGCAGTGAATAAAATAAACTTAGGGAGGAGGCTTCTAATGTTAACATGCATGAAACCAAGGCTATTACGGTTACAGAAGTCATCAAAAGAGAGCGCCTGGGGAATAGGAGTGGAGCTAGGCACTGCAGGGCCTGGATTCACCTCTACATCACCAGAGGAACAGAGGAGGAGTAGGATAAGGGTACGGCTAAAAGCTATGAGAATTGGTCGTCTAGAACAGAGAGTAAAAGGAAGTTTCTGGGGGCGATAAAATAGCTTCAAGGAATAATGTACAGACAAAGGTATGGTAGGATGTGAATACAGTGGAGGTAAACCTAGGTATTGAGTGATGATGAGAGAGATATTGTCTCTAGAAACATCATTGAAACCAGGTGATGTCATCGCATGTGTGGGTAGTGGAACTGAAAGGTTGGATAAGGTATAATGAGCAGGGCTAGAGGCTCTACAGTGAAATAAACCAATAAACACTAACCAGAACAGCAATGGACAAGGCATATTGACATTAAGGAGAGGCATGTTTAGACGAGTGATCGTAAGGGTCCAGTGAGTAGAGGTTGGTTGGGGTCACGGCAATTCAGACAGCTAGCCGGGCTATCGGTAGCAAGCTAGCATAGGATGGAGGTCTGTTTTTAGCCGCCTCGTGCGTTTCCGTCGGTAGATTAGTGGGGTTCCGTGTGGTAGAGGGGATCAATCCAATTGGCAAAATTGATATAGTTATAGTGACCCAAGAAAAAATTGTCCAATAGACAGATAGCAGCCGATAAGACAGTTAACGATTAGTGGGCCCCAGATGAGCGTTCAGGTAACGTCACGACGGAGGTGCCAGTTGGATAACTCCCTCGGGCAGATAACGTCGGTAGTCAGTCTTGAAGGCTCGGTGGGGCTCCGCATTGGCAGTAAAACGGGTCCGGATAGGTGATTGTAGCCCAGGAGTGGCTGATGGAACTCTTCAGCTGGCTAGCTCCAGAATAATTGATGTTTTCTCCGGGATCGACGTAAGTCAATAGACACACGGGTAGCAGCTAGCTAGCTGCGAAATCAAGGTGTAAATGTCCAGAGCTTGCTGTTGAAATCCGGGGATATGGAGAAAAATAGGTCCCGTATGTTCTGGTCTGAGTCACGTTGTACAAAAGTGCCGATAGATTAACGAGCTAAAGGAATAGCTGATGAATACAATCATTTGTGTTTTATTAGTTTAATCACACTATATTGTCTAATGTTGTGACTTAGATGAAGATCAGATCAAATTTGATGACCAATTTATGTAGATATCCAGGTAATTCCAAAGGGTTCACATACATTTTCTTGCCACTGTATGTCAAGGCTATAGCCTCCAAATCAAATACATTGTGACGCATTTGCGAGTGCGACACACTAGGCTGGCAGGGACATCAAGCGCTCAACATTTAAACTACATTCCGTTGAATCAAATCATTATAGTCTAAAAATTGCACATAGGCTGTGACTTACTAAGAATTCATTACAAATTTAAAAAAGAAACACATTATTAGGTTCCATCTACATTTTTTGAAACATGAGTTTGGCCAGAGTCTGTAGCTTCAGGCTCATAAGACGGTGCCTGGAGAGCAGGCCAGCTGCGGATAATACCCTCTCAGAGCTTGCAGAGGCACTGGGGATGCTAAACACCCTTCGGGTTGGGCAAGGATGCGTAGTTGTTTCTTATTTTCTGTAGGAAGGCCTGAAGGATTTTAGGTAAAATAACCTTATCAAAGCGGAAAGCTCCTTGAGTGGTAATATGCCAGGCCTATCGGGCCAAAATCAATGATGGTATGATATTGTATAGATAATATAATGAACGAAACTTAAGAGATCTGATTTATAGTTTATAAATTGCTACAATGACAGACTTAGCTAGCTACCCACCTTGTTTCTTTATTTTATCATGTGCACGTAACGTTATACCATCATGCGTTCAGGATACCTGTCTTTTCAGATGTCTTTTCAGATTCCACAATGATTCTTTAGTTGTGGACACGACATCTTGCTCTTGGTCCTCCTCATCTTTCTAAGTCACCTTTATTTTTCACCTGTGTGTTTTATCAGTTTCTTTATGAAAATATTTAGTGAACTTCATGACAGTAGCTAAAGCAAGTGGCTATAGCAACACACAAGAAGATTACAAATGCATGCTGGGCCGGGCATGCTCTGAGCTCGTGAAGTGAGCGCTACGGAGCGAAATTGGAGCGGACGAGAAGGCCAAAGCTCCAGCCTTTGGGGAACTCGCTCCAGTCAAATTGGGCACGCTCCTCTCCTTGCTTCGCTCCAGCTGTGCTCACATACTCTGCCGGGTAATACAATCTAAAAGTTATTTGCGGTTATTGGGCAGGGAAAAAATAACACAAAAACATGTGGTTGTTTCTTGGTTCCTAATGATGGACTAGATTTAGGGCCACATATCTGAATATCTCATTTCAAATAGGACAGTACATTGAAATCTGCCATTTCAATGTAAATGCAACATCCACACAAGGGGCAACGCCAACATACAATCTACACTCATCAGCCAAACAGTAAGCACATCTTGGTCATAACGAGACCAGGGATGCAGAGACAATTACACTATGATGAATGTGTTTCATAAAAACAATGCCCTACCTCTTTGCCTGCAGAGAGACACCCACTACAATGAATGATAAACCTCGAAATTGGAAAGGAGGGATTTGTCAGATGTTCTACGGCTATACACAGTCTCTGGGGTACGACGAGGGGTAACCGACCGGTTGTGTAAGTATGATAAGTGGTAACACAGAGCAGAGATTCTTGTTCTCCACACACCTTCCTCTTTGTTTTTCTACGTCTGTATTTCATTGCCAGTCTGAACCGGAATAGCGGAGCTTGACATTCAGCATGGTTCTATTTCTTCTTCGTAGAAACAGTACTGGGTAGCCTTCATGAAAAAGTAACTATTGGAAATTCAAGGCCACACAACAGAGACAGTATAACAAGATTCACAGGTGTTTGAATCAAACAAGAGAACAGGCAGGTGCCTGGATCGGCAAAAATTTTACATAATTTTCTTTGTATGTGTTTGTTTTGCAATCTGCTGATGCAGACCTAACCATAGGATGAGGGAAACAGACGTAAAGCTACCGAGAGCCTCTTAAAGAAAGAAAAGAGAGGGAAAGAGAGCGAGAGAGGTTGAGAAAACAGTTTGAGATTAGAATAGCATAACAAAATCTAGCCTATAAGCATAGGAACCTATCACCAACGTAGACTAGCGAGTGTGCTTTTCTTAGGCGTGTGTGGGGGTGGATTTGTCATCTCCTCTGTGTCACTTAAACAATTAAAATGACTGTGTTTGGGAGGCTGCCTGTTGTCATCCACTCTGCTCCTGCGGCGTCTCACTAATCCCTAAGGGAGACAGCAGTCGACCAGGCACCACATTTTACAACACGCCCTCCTATCGTGAACACAGATTATACCACAGCTTTCACACATACACTCAATGTAACACAGCAACACCTGATTGCACCCAATCTGCCAACACAGCCCTAAGAAAGATTAGACCTACCACTTTCAGACAGACACTCACTGTTCTTACCAGAGCAACACTCACTGTATTGTTAGATCTATACTCTCTGTCATAATCATCCTGTTTGTTCACTGTTGAATCAAATTGTGCCCCAGACACATTGTTTGCTATTGTTGCTATGCATATTGTTGTTATGGAATAGTTTGGTAGTTGAGTTCTTAAGAGCAGAATTAGACACTACACTATCACTTCCAAAACTCCAGCCCCAGGTGGCAGCAGCAACCGGATCAGGTGCTGTGCTCTGCCAGGAAGTCTTGTTAAGTGTTGATTGTGCACAGTGGTGGGCAATTAGAGTTACTGCTGGTGATAGCAGCGTGAGAACTTCTAGGCCAGACAGGTCTGCCCATGTTTCTTGGATTATGTGTGTTTGGGATGCAAGCCCTTTTTGTACATGTTATTATTTTTGGTCACCATCAGCTTGAACAACAGTAATTCGCTTGCGCTCGTCAACCAATGGGGTCAAGACAGAGCTAGCTCTGGACCCTGGACTCAAAGTGTATTGGTTGCGTACATAGTTTAGCAGATGTTATAGAGGGTGCAGTGAAATGCTTGCTTCTAGCTCCAAACAACGCAGTAAAATGTCAAACCAGTCGACAAATAACCAAAAATGAACACATTATTTTAAAAACACAAATAATCTAATTAACAACCCAAATAGCACTGTAACAGTAATCCAAATACAATCTATATGCATCTACACCGGATAAACTTAGCAGTAGATGCACTACATGACCAAAAGTATGTGGACACTTGCTCATCGAACAGCTCATTCCAAAATCATGGGCATTAATATGAAGTTGGTCCCCCCTTTACAGCCACCACTCTTCTGGGAAGGCTTTCCACTAGATGTTGGAACATTGCTGCAGAGTCTTACTTCCATTCAGCAACAAGAGCATTCATGAGGTCAGGCACTGATGTTGGATGATTAGGTCTGGCTCGCAGTCGGTGTTACAATTCATCCCAAAGTTGTTCAATGGAGTTGAGATAACGGTTCTATGCAGGCCAGTCAAGTTCTTCCACACAGATCTCGACAAACGATTTGTGTATGAACCTCCCTTTGTGCACGGGGGCATTGTCATGCTGAAAAAGGAAAGGGCCTTCCCCAAACTATTGCCACAAAGTTTGAAGCACAGAATTGTCTAGAATGTCATTGTATGCTGTACCATTAAGATGTCCCTTTACTGGAACTAACGGGCCTAGACCGAACATTCAGTCAGGTAGCGTTCTCCTGTCATCTGCCAAAATCAGATTTGTCTGTCGGACTGCCAGATGGTGAAGCGTGATTCATCACTCCACAAAACGTGTTTCCACTGCCCCAAAGTCCAATGACGGCGAGCTTTACACAACTCAAGCCGACTCTTGGCATTGTGATCTTAGGCTTGTGTGCGGCTGCTCAGCCATGGAAACTCATTGCATGAATCCCGACGAACAGTTATTGTGCTGATGTTGCGTCCAGAGGCAGTTTGGAACCGAGAACAGACAATTTTTTCGTGCTTCAGCACTCAGCAGTCCAGTTCTGTGAGCTTAATTGTCCTATCACTTTGCGGCTGAGCAGTTGTCACTCCTACACATTTCCACTTCACAATAACAGCACTTACAGTTGACCAGGAAAGGTCTAGCAGGGCAGAAATTTGACGAACTGACTTGTTGGAAAGGTGGCATCCTATGACGGTGCCACGTTGAAAGTCACTGAGCTCTTCAGTAAGGCCATTCTACAGCCAATGTTTGTCTATGGAGATTGCATGGCTGTGTGCTCAATTGTATACACCTGTCAGCAACTGGTGTGGCTGAAATAGCCGAATCCACTAATTTGAAGGGCTGTCCACATACTTTTTTTATATATATAGTGTATACATTGCATTCAGAAAGTATTCAGCCCCCTTGACTTAAAACAATTTAATCAATTTTAGGATAAGGCTGTAACATAACAAAATGTATAAAAAGTCAAGGGGGCTGAATACTTCCCAAATGCACTATATATACAAAAGTATGTGGACAGCCCTGCTAAATACACAAAAGCAGTAATAAACAGATAGGGGGGGAAACACTGAATGTAGTAACCCCTTCAGTAATGTATTGCCCCTTCAAATTAACGTTAAACGTAAATTGAAATGTCACATCTCTAGATACACATCCCTGGTTAAGGAGACTGGTTCCTACGAGGTCCTATGGGCCCTGGTCAAGAGTAGTGCACTAAATAGGGAATTGGATGCCATTTGGTATGCAACCAGTGTGAATAATGACCACTATTTCAGACGGGGAGAGATTTGTCCTGTTATTATTACTAGAGCTCTGTATGGTCTATGTACGTGTCCCCTGGGGCCCTCGCTAGTATCTCACCGTGCTGTTGCTTAGACCTGGGTTAAAATAAACAATTTCAAATGCTCTAGCTGAGCTTGACTAAGCTTATCCGTTGCAATGGAATCAACAGCAAAGTCTCAAGTGGAAAGCCATGTCCGTCTGGCACTCCATGATGAAATGATTTCAAACAGTAGCGGACCTGAGTTCAAATTCTATCTCACTGTGCTGCTATATCAGAAAGTTAGCTAGCGTTCTGCAGCTTAACTGACAGCCTGCTGTGGGGGGGGGGGGGGGGGGGGGGGGGGGGGGGGGGTGTATGTGTGCGCTGGATAGCCGCAGTGGAAACATCTCCATCTGAATGATGAGCCTGCATTTTGGGCGCCTTCCTTCAATACAAACGGCAGCATTTTCCTTTGAAATGCACCGCAAAAAATACATCACAAAAAGAGACCGCATTTACCTGGCTAGCTTTGTCACCAAGGTTAGCATGTTCCGAAATGTGTAATAGAACTTAATCAATCGCCTTTAATAGGGCAATTAGATCTATAAAGGGTACTGTCCCTTCATTTGTATTTAATCTTGTTTAACAGCTGTGCACTGGTTTAAACACCCCATCACTTGTTCTAAGCTTTTACATGCTTTCCAAGCTCCCTCAGGTGGGCTGAGGCTATTTGCATGGCGACAACGTTAAAAGGTACAGTCTGTGATTGGTACATACTTTTTTGGTCTTTAAAATGTATGACATCCAGTATACCCACTGATAATCGAATCCCAGATTGTAGCATTAAGAGAGCTGATGAAGCCTTATAGTGGTGTATGAGTGGAGACGATGGCGACAATGCAACAGGCAGCCTACGTGGGAGAGAAGACAGCAATTTGAATGCCTTAAGAGAGCTGAAGAACAGGACCTTTAACACATGCAGGGATGCTACAGACAATTAAAGCGGATTTAAAACTGCATTAGAACTACTTCAGCACCACTTTGGCGAGCTGGGGACGTGGGCATTGTGCATATAATTTGGTGTCGACGACGGTGAGCCGAGCATCACAATCAGAAAACATTTCATCAGAAGAAACCTTTAAGAGTGCTTTAAAAAAGGTTGGGAATATAAAGGAAGAGAGGGAAACCGTTACAGATGGACATTGCATCAGTGTTCAGAGCTGGAGGGTACCTAACTTCCATTATAACATGGATATGGATAATAATGATGGTCATGGATAACTTTTATATAGTGTTACTACAAATGTTCAAAGCATTTTACCGATACAGTTGAAGTCGGAAGTTTACATACACTTAGGTTGGAGTCATTAAAACACGTTTTTCAACCACTCCACAAATGTCTTGTTAACAAACTATAGTTTTGGCAAGTCGGTTAGTACATCTTCTTTGTGCATCACACAAGTACTTTTTCCAACAATTGTTTACAGACAGATTATTTAATTTGTAATTCATTGTATCACAATTCCAGTGGGTCAGAAGTTCACATACACTAAGTTGACTGTGCCTTTAAACAGCTTGGAAAATGCCAGAAAATGATGCCATGGCTCAAGGAAGAAGCCACTGCTCCAAAACCGCCATAAAAAAGCCAGACTACAGTTTGCAACTGCACATGGGGACAAAGATCGTACTTTTTGGAGAAATGTCCTCTGGTCTGATGAAACAAAAATGTAACAATTTGAACATAATGGCCATTGTAATGTTTGGAGTAAAAAGGGGGAGGCTTGCAAGCTGAAGAACACCATCCCAGCCGTGAAGCACGGGGGTGGCAGCATCATGCTGTGGGGGTGCTTTGCTGCAGGAGGGACTGGTGCACTTCACAAAATAGATGGCATCATGAGGGAGGACTTATGTGGATATATTGAAGCAACATCTCAAGACATTAGTCAGGAAGTGAAAGCTTGGTCGCAAATGGGTCTTCCAAATGGACAATGACCCCAAGCATACTTCCAAAGTTGTGGCAAAATGGCTTAAGGACAACAAAGTCAAGCTATTGGAGTGGCCATCACAAAGCCCTGACCTCAATCCTATAGAACATTTGTGGGCATAACTGAAAAAGCATGTGCGAGGAAGGAGCCTACAAACATGACTCAGTTACACCAGCTCTGTCAGGAGGAATGGGCCAAAGTTCACCCAACTTATTGTGGGAAGCTTGTGGAAGGCTACCCAAAACTTTTGACCCAAGTTAAACAATTTAAAGGCAATGCTACCAAATACTAATTGAGTGTATGTAAACTTCTGACCCACTGGGAATGTGATGAAAGAAATAAAAGCTGAAATAAATCTCTATTATTATTCGGACATTTCACATTCTTAAAAAAGAAAACCAGTCAGTATCTGGTATGACCACCATTTGTCTCATGCAGCAAGACACATCTCCTTTGCATAGAGTTGATCAGGCTGTTGATTGTGGCCTGTGGAATGTTGTTCTACTCTTCAATGGTTGTGCGACGTTTCTGGATATTGGCGGGAACTGGAACACGCTGCTGTACACGTCAATCCAGAGCATTCCAAACATGAGTTTGCAGGCCGTGGAAGAACTGGGACATTTTCAGCTTCCAGGAATTGTGTACAGATCCTTGCGACATGGTGCTGTGCATTATCATACTGAAACATGATGGAGGCAGATGTATTGCATGACAATGGGCCTCAGGATCTCGTCACGGTATCTCTGTGCATTCAAATTGACATTGATAAAATGCAATTGTTTGTTGTCCATAGCTTATGCCCGCCCATACCATAACCCCATCGCCACCATGGGGCACTCTGTTCACCACGTTGACATCAGCAAACCGCTCGTCCACACAACACCATGCCATAGAGTTGAAACCGGGATACATCCATTAAGATCACACTTCTCCAGCGTGCCAGTGGCCATCGAAGGTTAGCATTTGCCCACTGAAGTCGGTTACGACGCCGAACTGCAGTCAGGTCAAGACCCAGGTGAGGAAGACGAGCACGCAGATGAGCTTGCCTTAGACGGTTTCTGACAATTTGTGCAGAAATTCTTCAGTTGGTAAACCCACAGTTTCATCAGCTGTCCAGGTGGCTGGTCTCAGACGATCCGGCAGGTGAAGGAGGTGGAGGTCCAAGGCTGGTATGGTTAGACGTCGTCTGCGGTTGTGAGGCCAGTTGGACATACTGCCAAATTCTCTAAAACGACGTTTGAGGCGGCTTATGGTACAGAAATTAACATTAAATTCTCTGGCAACCGCTCTAGTGGACATTCCTGCAGTCAGCATGCCAATTGCACGCTCCCTCAAAACTTGAGACATATGTGGCATTGTGTTTTAGAGTGGCCTTTTATTGTCCCCGGCACAAGGTGCACCTGTGTAATGATCATGCCGTTTAATCAGCTTCTTGATATACCACACCTGTCAGGATGGATGGATTATCTTGGTAAAGGAGAAACGCTCACTAACAGGGATGTAAACAAATTTGTGCACAAAATCAGAGAAATAAGCTTTTTCTGTGAATTAAACATTTCTGTGATCCTTTATTTCAGCTCATGAAACATGGGACCAACACTTTACATGTGGCATTTATATTGTCGTTCAGTATATAACTGCATTCTTAGAGCACAATAATGCTTTATCTCTAGTCACTGGTTTTGATTGAATTGGGCAGGAAAACACAGAATAGGTCTATTCCTGCAGTAAAAATACATTTTCAATTGAGACCTCCGATTGAAAATATATAGGTTAGTCCAGGACTAGCCTTAATCTTGGTCCGGGAACCTGGCCCTTCAAGTTTAGGCTGATGGATCTCTTCACTGGGGGCATTATGGCAGGTAACTGACCTGATAATGATGGTGTGGTAACCCAAGGTGAGGAACCTTTTTCCAAATGCAATCACCAGACCGAGCACGGAGCCCAAACTAACACATTCAGAGCTTATTGTCCATCATTAAAAACACAGAAAAACTAAAAGTAGAAATAAACACAGATTCATTATGCATGTGTTTTATATGCGCATATTCAAAGAGATGAGCATTTTTCGAACAAAGCAAAAAATACAAAAAAATATGCCACACAAGTGGTTCACCTGTGATGGCAATACACAGCGTAATAATGAATACATGCAAATACAGCAGTGGATCAAACATCTTTTGTTTGCTGGAGATCCACATTGGCACAAGCCTATGTAGGTAGTAATGACGTGTGTTTTTGTACAGGGAATTTTACTCAGCTCTTGAATATTCAACAATGAATGTGCTCACAGGGAGTACAAACAGCGCTTCCCAAATGTACCAGGACACATATTTAATAGAGGAACTCAAACACCATATTTCTATGCTGCTTTTGTTGTGTGGGGGGGGGCTTCCCACTGATTCAGCACATTGATTGTGAAAATGAATCTCATGTAAGTAAGGTATGTGTTTGAATCTTTTCGAACCAAGCCGAGCACCCACAGAAACTGCAGTTTAAATTAACAAAATAAAATAATTGTACAGTATCTGAGGTAGTTAATTCAAAAAATATATATATACACTTTCAAGGTACACTTTGTTAACTTCACTTGGTTATGTACCGCTTCCTCTCTGAACATTAGGGACAAGTAGGAAAGGACAATCCACAAAGACAAAAACCGCAAACAGTGTTTTTGAACAGAGATACAAATTGAACACAGGTTGGTTATTATTGTTTTACGGGTTCTACCCTGAGCCCCGCAGTCGCTGTTCACACATACAATGCAAACACAATATTTTACAATACTTTGTTTTTGCCCAACAGCGCCACCATGCGGCCAAACTGAACCATACTCTACAGGTTAGCTACACTCATCCCGAGCATGAGTGCCAACCATAATCACTTTGGTTGGCACTCAACAGATCAAAAGATAGTATAAACATGTGCCCGGGATAGCGCCACCACATGGTCGATCAGAATGTGCTTGCATATGTTGTCTTGACAGTGTTTGGAACATGTGTATCAAGTTTTGTTACAATACAAATATTTTATTAGAGATGCTAGCTTAGAACATTTTGTGATGAGACCTTGGTCTATAGATGCTCTAAATATATATATAGCATCTCAAATAACATGGCCGCTACTGACCAATAAACATTCACGTGGGCATGGTCTGGCACATAAACACACATAAATCACACACAGATATTTGTATGGTAATAAAACTTCCCTGTACAAAAACACACGTCATTGCTACCTACATAGGCTTGTGCCAATGTGGATCTCCAGCAAACAAAAGATGTTTGATCCACTGCTGTATTTGCATGTATTCATTATTATGCTGTGTATTGCCATCACAGGTGAACCACTTGTGTGGCATATTTTTTTTATTTTTTATTCTTTGTTCGAAAAATGCTCATTTCTTTGAATATGCGCATATAAAACACATGCATAATGAATCTGTGTTCATATATCTATAAACACTTAAAACACTAATCTTCTGGCACCGAATGACCGATCTGCGCAAAACTTGATATATAGATCTATATATCTATCATATATCTATATCTATATCTATATATATAGATATACACTGCTCAAAAAAATAAAGGGAACACTAGAATAACACATCCTAGATCTGAATGAATGAAATATTCTTATTAAATACTTTTTTCTTTACATAGTTGAATGTGCTGACAACAAAATCACACAAAAATTATCAATGGAAATCAAATTTATCAACCCATGGAGGTCTGGATTTGGAGTCACACTCAAAATTAAAGTGGAAAACCACACTACAGGCTGATCCAACTTTGATGTAATGTCCTTAAAACAAGTCAAAATGAGGCTCAGTAGTGTGTGTGGCCTCCATGTGCCTGTATGACCTCCCTACAACGCCTGGGCATGCTCCTGATGAGGTGGCGGATGGTCTCCTGAGGGATCTCCTCCCAGACCTGGACTAAAGCATCCGCCAACTCCTGGACAGTCTGTGGTGCAACGTGGCGTTGGTGGATGGAGCGAGACATGATGTCCCAGATATGCTCAATTGGATTCAGGTCTGGGGAACGGGCGGGCCAGTCCATAGCATCAATGCCTTCCTCTTGCAGGAACTGCTGACACACTCCAGCCACATGAGGTCTAGCATTGTCTTGCATTAGGAGGAACCCAGGGCCAACCGCACCAGCATATGGTCTCACAAGGGGTCTGAGGATCTCATCTCGGTACCTAATGGCAGTCAGGCTACCTCTGGCGAGCACATGGAGGGCTGTGCGGCCCCCCCAAAGAAATGCCACCCCACACCATGACTGACCCACCGCCAAACCGGTCATGCTGGAGGATGTTGCAGGCAGCAGAACGTTCTCCACGGCGTCTCCAGACTCTGTCACGTCTGTCACATGTGCTCAGTGTGAACCTGCTTTCATCTGTGAAGAGCACAGGGCGCCAGTGGCGAATTTGCCAATCTTGGTGTTCTCTGGCAAATGCCAAACGTCCTGCACGGTGTTGGGCTGTAAGCACAACCCCCACCTGTGGACGTCGGGCCCTCATACCACCCTCATGGAGTCTGTTTCTGACCGTTTGAGCAGACATGCACATTTGTGGCCTGCTGGAGGTCATTTTGCAGGGCTCTGGCAGTGCTCCTCCTTGCACAAAGGCGGAGGTAGCGGTCCTGCTGCTGGGTTGTTGCCCTCCTACGGCCTCCTCCACGTCTCCTGATGTACTGGCCTGTCTCCTGGTAGCGCCTCCATGCTCTGGACACTACGCTGACAGACACAGCAAACCTTCTTGCCACAGCTCGCATTGATGTGCCATCCTGGATGAGCTGCACTACCTGAGCCACTTGTGTGGGTTGTAGACTCCATCTCATGCTACCACTAGAGTGAAAGCACCGCCAGCATTCAAAAGTGACCAAAACATCAGCCAGGAAGCATAGGAACTGAGAAGTGGTCTGTGGTCACCACCTGCAGACCCACTCCTTTATTGGGGGTGTCTTGCTAATTGCCTATAATTTCCACCTTTTGTCTATTCCATTTGCACAACAGCATGTGAAATGTATTGTCAATCAGTGTTGCTTCCTAAGTGGACAGTTTGATTTCACAGAAGTGTGATTGACTTGGAGTTACATTGTGTTGTTTAAGTGTTCCCTTTATTTTTTTGAGCAGTGTATATATATATAGATATAGATATATAGATAGATAGATATATCTATATATAGATATAGATATGATAGATATATAGATCTATATATCAAGTTTTGCGCAGATCGGTCATTCGGTGCCAGAAGACTAGTGTTTTAAGTGTTTTTCACAAAATTCTAAATGGCAGAAAATCCATAATGTCAGACCTTATGGTTCCAATTTTGTTCTTTGTGAGGAGAGGGGCCTATGTATCGAATTTCATGACGGTCAAACGGGGTGAAGGGCGTGACCTTTCAATTGCTTGTTATAGTGCTACCATCTAGCCAATTAGCATGGCATTGCATGAGAGGGTGTAGCCCATGAGCCTTTACCATCATGCCAAGTTGCATCCTCCTAGGCCTCATGGGAATTTTCATTTTTCACCACATCCACGGAGAACCGAAATAATGAAGGCCAACAAATACAATAAGGTTTCAACCAGTTTCGCTGCTTGAACCAGTAATAAATGTAAAAGGCTTGAAGGAAATACACTTTCATTTCATACCACAGTTTTTCAAATTCACTTTCCCACCCATGTTAATTTGAAACATGCTGATGTTATAGGAAGGCATCAAAACCATATATTTCAATTGTGTTGCATTTTTCCAATCCTGTGGTAACAAATTTCTACACATACAGTTGAAGTCGGAAGTTTACATACACCTTAGCCAAATACATTTAAACTCCGTTTTTCACAATTCCTGACAATTACTCCAAGTAAAAATTCCCTGTCACAGGTCAGTTAGGATCACCACTTTATTTTAAGAATGTGAAATGTCAGAATAATAGTTGAGAGGATGATTCATTTCAGCTTTTATTTCTTTCATCACATTCCCAGTGGGTCAGAAGTTTACATACACTCAATTAGTATTTGGTAGCATTGCTTTTAAATTGCTTCACTTGGGTCAAACGTTTCGGGTAGCCTTCCACAAGCTTCCCACAATAAGTTGGGTAAATTTTGGCCCATTCCTCCTGACAGAGCTGGTGTAACTGGGTCAGGTTTGTCGGCCACCTTGCACGCACACGCTTTTTCAGTTCTGCCCACACATTTTGCCAGAACTTTGGAAGTATGCTTGGGGTCATTGTCCATTTGGAAGACCCATTTGCGACAAAGCTGTAACTTCCTGACTGATGTCTTGAGATGTTGCTTCAATATATCAACATAATTGTCCTACCTCATGATGCCATCTATTTTGTGAAGTGCACCAGTCCCTCCTGCAGTAAAGCACCCCCACAACATGATGCTGCCAGCCCCGTGCTTCACGGTTGGGATGGTGTTCTTCGGCTTGCAAGCCTCCCTCTTTTTCCTCCAAACATAACGATGGTCATTATGGACAAACTGTTCTATTATTGTTCCATCAGACCAGAGGACATTCCTCCAAAAAGTACGATCTTTGCCCCCATGTGCAGTTGCAAACTGTAGTCTGGCTTTTATATGGCGGTTTTGGAGCAGTGGCTTCTTCCATGCTGAGCGGCCTTTCAGGTTATGTCGATATAGGACTCGTTTTACTGTGGATATAGATACTTCGTACCTGCTTCCTCCAGCATCTTCACAAGGTCCTTTGCTGTTGTTCTGGGATTGATTTGCACTTTTCGCACCAAAGTACATTCATCTCTAGGAGACAGAACGCGTCTCCTTCCTGAGCGGTATGACGGCTGCGTGGTCCCATGGTGTTTATACTTGCATACTATTGTTTGTACAGTTGAACGTGGCACCTTCAGGCGTTTGGAAATTGCTCCCAAGGATGAACCAGACTTGTGGAGGTCTTGGCTGATTTATTTTGATTTTCCCATGATGTCAAGGAAAGAGGCACTGCGTTTGAAGGGAGGCCTTGAAATACATTCACAGGTACACCTCCAATTGACTCAAATTATGTTAATTAGTCTATCAGAAGCTTCTAAAGCCATGACATCATTTTCTGGAATTTTCCAAGCTGTTTAAAGGCAGTCAACTTAGTGTATGTAAACTTCTGACCCACTGGAATTGTGATAGTGAATTATAAGTGAAATAATCTGTTTATAAACAATTGTTGGAAAAATTACTTGTGTCATGAACAAAGTAGATGTCCTAACCGACTTGCCAAAACTATAGTTTGTTAATTAACAAGAAAAACCGAGTTTTAATGACTCCAATCTAAGTGTATGTACACTTCTGACTTCAACTGTACTTCAATCATGTGGTAGCAAATGTCTACGCAAATGTCAATCCTTTGGTATAGCATTTCTAACACAATTGCTCTTAATTTGTCTATATAGGTTTTTCCTATTTAAAATGATCACACATTTTTAGGAAATGTTGAAAATGTGAGTCTTACCTGATGAGCCAGTGATACAGCCCGACGTCAAAGTGTCTGGAAAACAATAAATATTTACATTAAGGAGACAGGAGGGTGGTGAAATCTTTGATATACACATTTTACCAATTTGGTTACCATGTCTGTCAGTTGATTGAAATGAAAGTACACAACTACCAATGAAATAAAACATGTTTTATTGTTACTTTTAACTGTTTCTCATGATCTGCCATCCCTTTGTCTCCACAGTTCTACATGTTTCTGTTTCAACAGGTGCACAGTGAGAGAAGAGAAAGTTGGGATCATGGCAGTATTTTGCCCCAGCATTTCATATTTCTGTAGATTTAGTCCAAAGCCAAAATTTCGAGAACAATATGAAAGGAGGATTTCTTGGTGTTTAATATGATTTATCTGAAAACGAAAATAGGGACGAATGAAGGCTCAACTTTCCATATTATTTGGTTTTTCACGCTACACTGAGGATACAAAACATTAAGAAGACCTGCTCTTTCCATAACAGACTGGCTAGGTGAAAGCTATGATCCCTTATTGATGTCACTTGTTAAATCAACTTCAAATCAGTTTAGATGAAGGGGAGGAGACTGGTTAAAGAAGGATTTTTAAGTCTTGAGACATGGATTGTGTATGTGTGCCTAGGACTGTGGCGGTCATGAAATTTTGTCAGCCCGTTATTGTCATGCAAAAGACTGCCGGTCTCACGGTAATTGATAATTAACTAACATAAACATGTTTAGCATCTCCAGGCCTCCACACATACAAGCCGCTGATGCACGCCTTTGGATCATCTACATTTAAAACAAAAAAAACCCGAATAAATCATTTAATATACACCATCACAATAAATCCATTATTTATTTTAGTCAGGTCTAAAGAAACATTATGATATGAATTACATGTATTTCAGAAGAACAAAATATGAGTTGGCCTAATGCAGGTCTTTGCTTTCTGGCTATGCTCTGTGCCATAGGTTGTAGGCTTGTTCTAGCTTCTAAATCCTGTGTCATTTTATTTTATATGATTTTATAGCAAGAAGAAAATAACTGAACTTGGCTGAATAAAATAGAAAGGATATTTTTTCCATTATGGAGCGAATGTGCATATGAAGTGGCATGTTGAGCTTAAAAGTGATCATTTGAAACAGGTGCTATATGCTAGATTTAGAGTTATTTGGCAACTTTAGCTGTGAATGATAAAAATCTTAGTATGTCTTACAAATCAAAACATATATGGCTGCATGATGCGACTATCAGCTATGGATGATTTGAGAAAGTAGCAAAAAAAGCTTGCCTCAGGCTGCACAGCTGTTCTCGAATCAAGAGATCATATTTTCACCCATCAGACTATTTTCAATTTAATATTGTCTTCACTAATATGTAACATTTGTTTCAATTTAGACTGGCCCATTATCAAATATGCAGTAACGGTGAAAAAATACGTAATCTTTATGCACTCGAATAGCAAATGGAGGCCGTGTGATTTCCCGCCGATCAGTTTTGAAAGCTACTTCAAACATCTCAGTTGATCAGACAGGTCCTACAGGCCTTAGTTTTGTCGCACCTGGACTACTGCCCAGCTGTGTGGTCATGTGCAGCAAAGAATGACATGGGTAAAATGCAGTTGGTCCAGAATAAAGCAGCTCGTATTGCACTTAGATGTACACGGAAGAAAAGTGTCAGTAAAATGCATGTCAGTCTCTCCTGGCTCAAAGTTGAGGAGAGATCGACTGCAACACTATTGGTCTTTGTGCGTGGTATTGATGTGTTGAAGGTACCGAACTGTCTGTTCAAGCAGTTGGCAAACAGTTCAGACACACAACACATGCAACCAGAGGTCTCTTCACAGTCCCCAGGTCCAGAACAGAGGCTGGGAAAGGCACAGTATTAAATAGAGCCATGACTACATGGAACTCTGCGCCACCTCAGGTAACTCAAGCTAGCAATAAACAGTTTTAAAAAAAACAGATAAAAGAACACTGCACAAAGGGGACTGTGAAGAGACTAATAATGTTATGTACAATGTATTATGTATTAGACCTAGATAGTGTGAATGTAATAATATGTAGGCTGTGTGACAATTAAAATGTATGTATTCCCGTCCTTGACTTATGTTCTGTACTATGTATTATGTCATGTTTCATGTGGACCCCAGGAAAAGTAGCTGCTGCTTTTGCAGCAGTGAATGGGGATCCTAATAACTACCAAATATTGTTTTGATGATAAGTGCTTGATGTGATTTTCAATTGCATTTATGTCAAAGTGGTTAGAGGGACAATAGAGTCCTGAGTACCAGGCCATTAGGACCGGATGTTCAGCAGGAGAGGGTGCAACTCAATAGGATTGTATCTAGTGTCAGTCTGACACACATCAAACATTCATAGATATGTGAGGCGTGCTTGACTCGTGACTCACACTGGCCCAGCCCAGTCACAAGCACACACGCACGCACACAGTTGGAGCCAGTTGAAAGTGAATCCAGTAGTCTGTTTGATGTTAGTGTGACTGCCCTGAGGCCCTCTAGATAATCCTTACATCTTGGTTATGGACTCAATATTACTACTGTTATCTCACAGTGAACAACCAATAGCAGTTTTCTGGTCCCACTGGCATAAAAACTATTTTATGTCATTCAACAGACACTCTTTAAAGCCCACTTTAAATGAATTCTCACACTTTATTTGTATAGTCCAGATTTGTAGATGCTCTACTGATAGTATGACTATCAACAAACTGTCTGTTAATAAGCAAATGCTTGCTAAGGTTACGGTACGATTTACAGTCGTTGCCAATAGTTTTGAGAATGACACAAATATTAATTTCCACAAAGTTTGCTGCTTCAGTGTCTATAGATATTTTTTGTCAGATGTTACTATGGAATACTGAAGTATAATTACAAGCATTTCATAAGTGTCAAAGGCTTTTATTGACAATTACATGAAGTTGATGCAAAGAGTCAATATTTGCAGTGTTGACCCTTCTTTTTCCAAGACCTCTGCAATCCGCCCTGGCATGCTGTCAATTAACTTCTGGGCCACATCCTGACTGATGGCAGCCCATTCTTGCATAATCAATGCTTGGAGTTTGTCAGAATTTGTGGGTTTTTGTTTGTCCACCTGCCTCTTGAGGATTGACCACAAGTTCTCAATGGGATTAAGGTCTAAGGAGTTTCCTGGCCATGGACCCAAACTATCGATGTTTTGTTCCCCAAGCCACTTAGTTATCACTTTTGCCTTATGGCAAGGTGCTCCATCATGCTGGAAAAGGCATTGTTCGTCACCAAACAGTTCCTCGATGGTTGGGATTTATTTATTCATGGCTGTGTTCTTAGGCAAAATTGGGAGTGAGCCCACTCCCAGAAGCAACCCCACACATGAATGGTCTCAGGATGCTTTACTGTTGGCATGACACAGGACTGATGGTAGCGCTCACCTTGTCTTCTCCGGACAAGCTTTTTTCCGGATGCCCCAAACAATCGGAAAGGGGATTCATCAGAGAAAATTACTTTACTCCAGTCCTCAGCAGTCCAGTCCCTGTACCTTTTGCAGAATATCAGTCTGTCCCTGATGTTTTTCCTGGATAGAAGTGGCTTCTTTGCTGCCCTTCTTGACACCAGGCCATCCTCCAAAAGTCTTCGCCTCACTGTACGTGCAGATGCACTCACACCTGTCTGCTGCCATTCCTGAGCAAGCTCTGTACTGGTGGTGCTCCGATCCTGCAGCTGAATCAACTTTAGGAGACGGTCCCGGCGCTTGCTGGACTTTCTTGGGCGCCCTGAAGCCTTCTTCACAACAATTGAACCGCTCTCCTTGAAGTTCTTGATGATCCGATAAATGGTTGATTTAGGTGCAATCTTACTGGCAGCAATATCCTTTCCTGTGAAGCCCTTTTAATGCAAAGCAATGATGACGGCACGCATTTCCTTGCAGGTAACCATGGTTGACAGAGGAAGAACAATGATTCCAAGCACCACCCTCCTTTTGAAGCTTCCAGTCTGTTATTCGAACTCAATCAGCATGACAGAGTGATCTCAAGCCTTGTCCTCGTCAACAATCACACCTGTGTTAACGGGAGAATCACTGACATGACGTCAGCTGGTCCTTTTTTGGCAGGGCTGAAAAGCAGTGGAAATGTTTTTTGGATGGTAAAGAGGGACTTTGCAATTAATTGCAATTAATCTGATCACTCTTCATAACATTCTGGAGTATATGCAAATTGCCATCATACAAACTGAGGCAGCAGACTTTGTGAAAATTTATATTTGTGTCATTCTCAAAACTTTTGGCCACGACTGTAGAGTAAGGGTTAGTAGATAGACTATGAGTAACATTTCAACTATAGTCTGTAGAGCATCTACAAACGGACTATCCAAATAGTGTTACCAATTGTAACAGTATTGCTTCCGTCCCTCTCCTCGCCCCTACCTGGGCTCGAACCAGGGACCCTCTGTACACAACGACAAAAGCCACCCTCGATGCATCATTACCCATCGCTCCACAAAAGCCGCGGCAACAACTACTTCAAGGTCTCAGAACGAGTGACGTCACCGATTGAAACACTATTAGCGTGCACCCCGCTAACTAGCTAGCCATTTCACATTGGTTACACAAACAAACAACTTAAGGCAATTTATAACTCTTAATAGCCTTCATATGGTCTATATCTCTTGAGAAATCATGCCATGCTATTTAAAGATCTCTTTTGTTCTTTTTGCCAGATTTGGCAAATTGTGACTTTGCTTATAAATGCTTATGAAGGCTCGAAAGCATGTATACATTGCTAATTTAAAACAGGATCCATATTTTCCTATAATTTCAATGACATAATAGCAAAGTCTGATCAATACTTTTGAAAGAAGCCATGGTGGATAAACGTCTACATAAGTGTATATATATATATGTGATGAGAACCTACATAAACAGATTGGTGTTCATGGTAATTTTCAAATTAACTGCTGCAGTAAATAGTTTAACTGTGTGAGGAATAGAAATCCCCTTTAATGCTTGCCTCGGCAAGGTGGCAGTGCCAGGCTGTCTTAAGCCCAATGCAGAGTTCAGAGCTTTACAGCTGTGAATGTGCATGCCAGAGCCATGTATATGTCTCTGTTAGGGGCAACCCATTATTTACAAAAATCATTTGATAAAACGTATGTACAGTTGAAGTGGGAAGTTTACATACACTTAGGTTGGAGTCATTAAAACTCGTTTTTCAACCTCTATAAATTTCTTGTTAACAAACTGTAGTTTTGGCAAGTCGGTTAGGACATCTCCTTTGTGCATGACACAAGTAATTTTTCCAACAACGGCTTATAGACAGATTATTTCACTTATAATTCACTGCATCACAATTCCAGTGGGTCAGAAGTTTACACCAGAACACCATTCCAACCGTGAAGCATGGGGGTGGCAGCATCATGTTGTGGGGGTGCTTTGCTGCAGGAGGGACTGGTGCACTTCACAAAATTGATGGCATCATGAGGTTGGACAATTATGTGGATATATTGAAGCAACATCTCAAGACATCAGTCAGGAAGTTACAGCTTGGCCGCAAATGGGTCTTCCAAATGGACAATGACCCCAAGCATACTTCCAAAGTTGTGGCAAAATGGCTTAAGGACAACAAAGTCAAGGTATTGGAGTGGCCATCACAAAACCCTGACCTCAATCCTATAGAACATTTGTGGGCATAACTGAAAAAGCGTGTGCGAGCAAGGAGGCCTACAAACCTGGCTCAGTTACACCAGCTCTGTCAGGAGGAATGGGCCAAAATTCACCCAACTTATTCTGGGAAGCTGGTGGAAGGCTACCCAAAACGTTTGACCCAAGTTAAACAATTTAAAAGGCAATGCTACCAAATACGAATTGAGTGTATGTAAACTTCTGACCCACTGGGAATGTGATGATAGAAATAAAATCTGAAATAAATCATTCTCTACTATTATTCTGACATTCTCAAAATAAAGTGGTGATCCTAACTGACCCAAGACAGGGCATTTTTACTACAATTAAATGTCAGGAATTGTGAAAAACTGAGTAAATGTATTTGGCTAAGGTGTATGTAAACTTCTGACTTCAACTGTATATACACATACACTGTGCAAAACATTGGGAGGGATCATGGCAGTATTTTGCCCCAGCATTTCATATTTCTGTGGTGTTTTATCATGATGTCTCCTTTTTTCTCTGCTGAAAATGGGGAAGAATGAAGACTCAACTTTTCATATTATTTTGTTGTTTTGCTTTCACACTACCTTCAGTATACAAAAGAACAACTGCTCTTTCCATGACAGACTGACCAGGTGAATCCATGTGAAAGCTATGATCTCTTATTGATGTCACTTGTTAAATCCACTTCAAATCAGGAGAGAAGACAGATGGAAGATGTATTTTTAAGCCTTGAGACATAGATTGTGTGTGTGCCATTCAGGGTGTGAAAGGGCAAGAAAATATTTGTGTCTTTGAACGGGGAGGTGCGAGGCGCACAGGTTTGAGTGTGTCAAGAACTTCAATGTTCAACAGTTTCCCTGGGTAACAACAATGGTCCACCACCCAAAGGACATCCAGCCAACTTGATGATTACCTTTATTTAGCTAGGCAAGTCAGTTAAGAACAAATTCTTATTTTCAACGACAGCCTAGGAACAGTGGGTTAACTGCCTTGTTCAGGGGCAGAATGACAGATTGTTACCTTGTCAGCTCGGGGATTCGATCTCGCAACCTTTCAGTTACTAGTCCAACGCTCTAACCACTAGGCTACCTGCCGCCCCATGTGGGAAGCATTGGCGTCAACATGAGCCAGCATCCTTGTGGAACGCTTTTGACACCTTGTTGAGTCCATGCCCTGAGGAATTGAGGCTGTTCTGAGGCCAAAAGGGGGGGGGGGGGGGGGGGGCAAATCAATAGTAGGAAGGTGTTCCTAATGTTTTGTACACTGTGTGTACAGTACACACACGCTCTTACTCACACACACACCATTGCATTGAGTTTTCAAATCAATCAAGCCACAGCTTGCTCCACAGATTTGTCCTTTACAGTAGCCTACAATCAACATTAAGCCCAACGCAAAAGATATAGACCCAAGTCTATCAGAATATGAGTCTGTCTCTGTCTTTCACCTTATTTAAAGTCTTCATTAAACATCTGACAAAAGGGCTCACTTGGACCAATCTGACCCTAATGACCATTAAACATACAGTATTCCCAGATCTCAGACTGTGGCTTTAATTGGTGTGAGAAGCTGTCTCTGTAAAATCACTACCCAACAGCACAGTAACCCACTTTACATAGTTGCTGAGTTCTTCTTAAATTTCTTTCGTTGTTTTATTGCTAGTTCGATGCGGAATGTACTGGATTCTTTTTTTAGAAACCATAATGGCTGCATAGAGCGCAGGCTGGATTCGTGGCAGTCGTTAAACTTTGTTTGTCTCCGTGGGGTGATCAGAGGCTTTCAGAACAGGGCAGATGGCAACAATTAACTGAGGAAAACAAAGTGGAAAACATAATTATACTTAAAAAGAAGACTATATTTTAGTTTGACGTTTTATTTTTGAACTGCACATAGCCAATTTCCCAAAACCTTTGAGTGGTATGGAAATTAAGTATTGAATCTTGATTACAGTTGCTGTATGGAATGTTTTGGAATATAGTTTTCCTTGTATCAGGGCTAGTTAAAATATACAGTATGTCACCATATGTAAATATATCACTATGTGGTTATTTAAGTGATAATGCTTGAGAAGCGGTGTTTGGAGGATATATTGGCTAGGGTCATTATTTCCTCCAATCCGGCTAAGAGGGCATTATCACTTTTAGACAACGGGTTACCAACACATTCAAATGATTGTGGGCATATTTTCATAAATGTTATTGATTAATTTATTTCTATTTCATTCTTCCACAAGATATAGACCTGACACAAATCTAGGGTTGCTAACCAAGTCGGCTTGTCATTCGTTCTATCGGTTCGGTTGCCAGAGACGCGACCCAGTCGTTCTGTCTTTTTGTTATGCATCTATGGACACGACCCAGTCATTCGTTCTAAATGTTCCATTGCTATACTGGCTGGCAACGTTCTTATCCCTTGCTTGCTAACTAGCCAACTACGGCTAATTTACAAAAAGCGCAGCCGGAATAAAAGCAAAGTAGCTGCATTTGTTTAAGCTGTTTTCTAGGGACTTTTATTTTTATACATCCATAACAATGAGGTAATGAGGTGCGATTTTGCCTGGCATAGAAAATGTTCTCACTCGTCAGGAGGACGCAGTTGTTCAGAGGAGCTAGCCAACAACACAGCTAACAACACACACAAACTTCAAACTGAAGCTGGAAAGACTGCAAACTAGCTGCACTTCGTTTCGTTTTACCTTTTTTCAATTGACATTTCTTTGTATATATATCCATAAAAATGATGCCAGCTGATTCATGACTTGGACTGGCTGAGAAACACTGCCTACCTGTCTCTCGTCCCGACACGTTCATTACTATGGGACAGCTGGAGATCAAATTTGAATATTGAAACAATGTTGCAAATGTCGGAGATAGACCGCAAGGTTTATACAAATCTTTGCTGTTGAAAGCTAAATGTTAGTCAAAAAGAAATGTCTAAAGGCTTTTTATAATGGAGATCAAGTTTATAAATTGCTCGGCTGGGCTGATGAGACAGTGGATTGCACAGTCAGATGGAACAGATTAAATGGGCATTTTAAGGTCATATATTTAGCCGGTGGTAACTTGTGGAATAGACACCGGCTGGAATGCGGTTTTAACCAATCAGCATTATACCCACCCATTGTATAATGTGTTAATTATGCGGTTACTACCTGACCTGAGCATTGTCTCATCACACCGGAGTGGGTTTTATGAGCAATTCTGTTCCGTTTGGCAAATAACTATATAAGGTGCCAAAGAGAATGTAAAATGTGATACACAAATAAGCTTTTACCCAAATTAGACTATAGCGTAGCCACACACACAGAGCGAGAAAGACACTCATTACCTCCTCTCTTTAGCCCTCACAGGAGGGTGCTTCTGATCTGATTTTCCACACAGCTAATACAGTGTACATTCCAGGGAATTTACTTATCCGGCTGCCTCTCGTCTCTTACCTCTGACTCTCCGACCTTTACCAATCAGAGAGAAGCTAAGCAGCCTCCAGTCCCCTCACTTCTCCCTTCCAGGTGTCTACCCTTAATGTAGGCTGCTGGAAGGAGCATGGACCATTAATTAGATTACAGTGGAAAGACAGGGCACTGGGTGCAGTCTGGACAGGGTGGTGATTGGTCATGCATCCCAATGGTACCATATTTCCTATATAGCAGTCAGACGTCTTTGTCCTGTCCCTTGTATATATATTTTTACATATTTTTCTTCGCATATATTTTTTAAATATTTTCCTAAACCTCAACTTCTAAATACTCTCCTGCAGCCCGCCTCACCCAATGTGGCGTGGATCAGTTTTTTTTCCTAAAGTATTTCTATTTACTTCGGATCTGGAATCCCTCAACTGAAGCTAGCCAGCTAACTAGTTACCAGCTATCAGTCAGCAAACCATTGCTAGTGGTCATCAGCTAACATTTAGCTCGGAAAGCTCTCGCCAGTTCAAACAACGTGACTCAAACCAGAGCATAACGGACCTATTTCTTTTTTTCTTCTTTCTCTCCATATCCCCGGATTCCTACCGCAAACTCTGAACATTTTCATCTGGATCTTCGCAACTAGCTAACGCAATCCTGGGTGACTACTCCTGGCTAGCGTTTCCATCCCGGAGCAAGCACCAATTAGCCTGAAGCTAGCCCGGCTAGGGCTCCTGTGCTACCACCAAAGCCCACTCCTGGGCTACAATATCCGGACCCCTTCTAGTGCCGGTACAGGGAACGGAACACCGCCGATCCTCTACGAATGGAATACCGACATAATCTGCCCGAGGATTCCAACAGGCCGCTCAGGCGCGACGTCCGCTGAAGGCCCATTCTGCTAACCGTGGCCTGATAGCTACCTAGAGCTACTTGGAACCCTACTAATCCACGACTGGTCTATCAATGTCACCGCACGAAGAGGCAAAAACAGAGACTTACCTCCATCGCAACGTCCCCCAAAGGCCCTTCTGCTAACTTGCTAGCCCCGGTCTGCTAACTGCTAGCTTGCTAGCCCCGGTCTGCTAACTGCTAGCTTGCTAGCCCCGGTCTGTTAACTGCTAGCTTGCTAGCCCTGGTCTGCTAACTGCTAGCTTGTTAAGCCCCGGACTACTAACTGTTAGCTTGTTAGCATCGGCCTGCTAACTGTCTGAATCACCGTGTCCCCAGTCAGCCCAACCACTCACTGGACCCATATGTTCACTTGGCTACGCATGCCTCTCTCTAATATCAATATGCCTCATCCATTACTGTCCTGGTTAGTGATTATTGTCTTATTTCACTGTAGAGCCTCTAGCCCTGCTCAATATGCCTTAACCAACCATGTTGTTCCACCTCCTAGATATGCGATGACATCACCTGGTTTAAACGTCTCTAGAGACTATATCTGTCTCATCATTACTCAATACCTCCAATGTACTCACATCCTACCTTACCTTTGTCTGTACACTATGCCTTGAATCTATGCTATCGTTCCCAGAACCCTGCTCCTTTTACTCTCTGTTCCGAACGTGCTAGACGGACAGTTCTTATAGCCATACCCTTATCCTACTTCTCCTCTGGTGATGTAGAGGTTAATCCAGGTCCTGCAGTGCCTAGCTCCACTCCCACTCCCCAGGTGCTCTCATTTGTTGACTTCTGTAACCGTAAAAGCCTTGGTTTCATGCATGTTAACATTAGAAGCCTACTCCCTAAGTTTGTTTTACTCACTGCTTTAGCACACTCTGCCAACCCGGATGTCCTAGCCATGTCTGAATCCTGGCTTATGAAAACCACCAAAAACCCTGAAATCTCCATCCCTAACTATAACATTTCCTGCCAAGATAGAACTGCCAAAGGGGGTGGTGTTGCAATCTACTGCAAAGATAGCCTGCAGAGTTCTGTCTTACTATCCAAGTCTGTACCCAAACATTTGGGACGCACACTTGGTGTGCCTCCAACCAACAATATATATGAACGTTCTCGTGGACACTGTCCTACTGGGCTTGGGATTGGTCTGGCCCTCTTAGGCAGGACTGTTCATTGTCGGGCTTGGGTGGTTTCTAATAAGATACTTATTTAGACATGGGACACCAGGTGAGTTTAACTACCAGGTAGAAACAAAAAACACAAGTGTTTCGTGCCTCCAGGTCTGGAATTGAACAGCCCTGCACTAAGGTGACTCAATGCCTTGTCTGGGATGAGACAATCACTGTCTGTGTCCCAGATGGACTACAGATTAAAATTAGCTATCCAGCTAAAACTGGTGCAATGGCATGATTTTTTTACTAATAGTTAAGACATCAAAACTATGAAATAACACATGGAATCATTTTTTAATTTAACCTTTATTTCACTAGGCAAGTCAGTTAAGAACAAATTCTTATTTACGATGACGGCCTACCCCGGATGATGCAGGGCCGATTGTGCGCCGCCCTATCACGGCCGGATGTGATGCAGCCTTGATTCGAACCAGGGACTGCAGTGACGCCTCTTGCACTAAGATACAGTGCCTTAGACCGCTGCGCCACTCAAATATATTTAATATTTGAGATTCTTCAAAGTAGCCACCCTTTGCCTTCATGACAGCTTTGCACACACTTGGCATTCTCTCAACCAGCTTCACTTGGAATGCGTATCCATCAGTCTTGAAGGAGTTCCCACATATGCTGAGCACTTGTTGGCTGCTTTTCCTTCACTCTGCGGTCCAACTCATTCCAAACCATCTCAATTGGGTTGAGCTCAGGTAATTGTGGAGGCCAGGTCATCTGATGCAGCACTCTATCACTCTCCTCCTTGGTAAAATAGCCCTTACACAGCCTGGAGGTGTGTTGTGTCATTGTCCTGTTGAAAAACAAATAAGCCCAGACCAGATGGGATGGCTATTCGCTGCAGAATGTTGTGGTTGCCATGCTGGTTAAGGGTGCATTGAATTCAAAATAAATCACAGAATGAGTCACCAGAAAGCACCCCCACACCAGCTCCTCCATGCTTCACGGTGGGAACCACACATGCCGAGATCATCCGTTCACCTACTTCGCGTCTCACAAAGACATGGCGGTTGGAACCAAATATTGCAAATTTGGACTCTAAAAGGACAGACTTCCACCAGTCTAATGTGCATTGCTTGTGTTCTTGGCCCAGGCAAGTCTCTTCTTATTATTGTTGTCCTTTAGTAGTGGTTTCTGTGCAGGAATTCCACCATGAAGGCCTGATTCACGCAGTCTCCTCTGAACAGTTGATGTTGAGATGTGTCTTTTACTTGAACTCTGAAGCATTTCATTTGGGCTGCAATTTCTGAGGCTGGTAACTCTTATCTGGTAATGAACTTATCCTCTACAGCAGAGTTAACTCTGGGTCTTCCTTTCCTGTGGCGGTCCTCATGAGAGCCAGTTTCATCATAGCGCTTGATGGTTTTTGTGACTGCACTTGAAATGACTTTCAAAGTTCTTGAAACGTTCCAGATTGACTGACCTTCATTTCTTAAAGTAATGATGGACTGTCGTTTCTCTTTGCTTATTTGAGCTGTTCTTGCCATAATATGGATATAGGGCTATCTTCTGTATTCCAACCCTACCTTGTCACAACACAACTGATTGGCTCAAATGCATTAAGGATAGAAATTCCAAAAATGTACTTTTAACAAAGCACACCTGTTAATTGAAATGCATGAAGCTGGTTGAGAGAATGCCAAGAGTGTGCAAAGCTGTCATTAAGGCTACTTTTGAAGAATCTCATAAAATATTTGTTTAACAGTTTTTCGGTTACTACATGATTCCATGTGTTATTTCATAGTGTTGATGTCTTCACCATTATTTTACAATGTAGAAAATAGTAAAAATAAAGAAAAAACCCTGGAATGAGCAGGTGTGTCCAAAGAGGTGCGTGCGTGTGTGTGTTTGTTCTCTCTCCATGTGCCCTCTGCTGTCAATTTCTCTATGTCTTGTCTTTTGCGCTCTCAGGTACTTTTTTCTTACTGTCTCCTTTGTCTATCTTCTTCTGTTATGGCCTGTTCTGTTTTCATGGTGTCTCTCTCCATCATATCCTATTCTTCTGTTGCCGTCTTTGTGCCTTGTCTGGTGTCTCTCCCCATCATCTACTCTTCTGTTGCTGTCTGTGTCTTGTCTGGTGTTTCTCTTCAGTTTTTCCAAATCAGTCAAGGGGATACTGGGGTAGATTAACTTGTTTGTTTTGGGCCTGTGTCTGGGTCACCTAAATCATCATCTTCCCTACCAGCTGCCCCTGGCTGCTGCTGTTCTAAGTGCTCCACTGGCCTGCTGTTCTCATCTGTCCTCCTCAGCTCATCTGAAAGGTAGCAAGGCAGAGGTGTGACGTAATTAGTTTGTTTTAAAGGTGCAACTGCACTTCCTGATTTGGCTTCGTTTTAGATTTGGTTCATTAAGAAATGCTAGTGGTCATGACTGAATTCAAACGTGAGTTGGTTTTCGAGGTGTGGTTTGATGTGGGTGTCTCGTGTGTGTTCGCATGTGGGTGAGTTAGACAAATTATTTCGCCAATTAGCTTCAGCCGGCTGGTGTGCGACCCGACTTTGGATAGCCTATTTCTGGGGCTAGTTAGGGACGGACACCTTTTAGTTCTCATTAAATAATTTAAAAATGTGTATATGAATTCCTACAATTAATAGTTGGTTTGAGGTTTTGAAATCATTTAAATTTGGAGCTATTGAAATTAACATATTGTTCCATGTACATTGGGTAATTTACCGATGGTCCTTAACTAGCCCCATAAGGATATCCAGAGTCAACCCAAATTTACCACAGGCATTACAACCGGGTCACATGCAGCTGCACTACGAATTGATAACTACTCGTGTGCTGCCAGCTGTGGGTAGGCTTGAAAGAAACCCAACCTTCATTTACGTTGTGATGCAGTCACGAACAAGTCTCACAAAACTTTTGGATGAGACTGACTTTGTGACCAAAATTATCCTATTTACACTTTGTAGTATATTATGACAGAATAAATGTTTCGGACTCAACGCCACATAGGCTGTCTCTAAATGAGAAGTTGGTTTTTAGGGGCAGTTGCGCTTTAAAGTTACTGTATACTGACACGAGCAGGGAAACTCAACTGTAAAGAAAAATCCAAGTGACTGCATAAGAGCGCAACATGAGAGAAGAAGCTACATAGCCTCTAGGGTTTATGAAAATAAAGAGACAAGCAAAAAATACCTGTAGAATGGAATAAGTTATTAGACTTCCACGATTCATTTCATTAGTTCTACAAGCTAATGTGAGATTTGTAGATTACATAACATTTGAGGACACAAGGGCCTATGTATTTTCAATGTTTTGTCGAGCTACAAATCTAAAAACAATGCTGGCCATCTTTTCCCCTTTCGTTCAAGTTTGTTTATCATTAGTGCTGAGCGATTAACCAAAATGTTGGTTATTTTTCCATGTTTAAACAACTAATTGACTGACATCGGTTCAATTATTTGAATTTCATTTTGTTCATTTTTTTCTGTGAGCTCAATGTACACAATCAAAGTTTCTCTATAGATAAATCCGATCCAGCCTGAACTGTACGATGTAGTTTCAACATGCCAATCTTCTACAAAGTTCAGCTAAGACTTGGTAATTAACTACAATGACCATAATCCCAATGTGCATCTACTTTCCCAGTCTGTTTCTTTACACTTGCTACAGAAGAGAGAAGAATGATGAATTGTGATGTGACAGAGAGCAGATGTTGCTTCGCGAGGTAGAGTATCTCTCTACCTGAAAATACATGATCTCTCAGCACTGTCATTTACACGATATACATGGGAGTACACATTGCAATGAGATACTTACTTTCAGGTTAACCTCTCAACAATTTTACAATAAAAAAAAGTAGCTAAGTGAAAACGAGTAATAAAGATATAAAAGCTCAATTAAATAATTTCACCAATTTAATAATGGGCAGTTTTTTACAAATAGTTACATAGCCTATATGGAAATAACAGACATGAGCCAAGCATGTTTACTAGTAGAATGGAATAGGTTATAAGACCTCTCTGATTAATTTTGTCAGTTCTACCACCTGAACATTGCTAATTTTAAAACAGGGTTAAATACACTGCTCAAAAAAATAAAGGGAACACTTAAACAACACAATGTAACTCCAAGTCAATCACACTTCTGTGAAATAAAACTGTCCACTTAGGAAGCAACACTGATTGACAATAAATTTCACATGCTGTTGTGCAAATGGAATAGACAAAAGGTGGAAATTATAGGCAATTAGCAAGACACCCCCAATAAAGGAGTGATTCTGCAGGTGGTGACCACAGACCACTTCTCAGTTCCTATGCTTCCTGGCTGATGTTTTGGTCACTTTTGAATGCTGGCGGTGCTCTCACTCTAGTGGTAGCATGAGACGGAGTCTACAACCCACACAAGTGGCTCAGGTAGTGCAGCTCATCCAGGATGGCACATCAATGCGAGCTGTGGCAAGAAGGTTTGCTGTGTCTGTCAGCGTAGTAACCAGAGCATGGAGGCGCTACCAGGAGACAGGCCAGTACATCAGGAGACGTGGAGGAGGCCGTAGGAGGGCAACAACCCAGCAGCAGGACCGCTACCTCCGCCTTTGAGCAGGAAGAGCACTGCCAGAGCCCTGCAAAATGACCTCCAGCAGGCCACAAATGTGCATGTGTCTGCTCAAACGGTCAGAAACAGACTCCATGAGGGTGGTATGAGGGCCCGACGTCCACAGGTGGGGGTTGTGCTTACAGCCCAACACCGTGCAGGACGTTTGGCATTTGCCAGAGAACACCAAGATTGGCAAATTCGCCACTGGCGCCCTGTGCTCTTCACAGATGAAAGCAGGTTCACACTGAGCACATGTGACAGACGTGGAAGAGTCTGGAGACGCCGTGGAGAACGTTCTGCTGCCTGCAACATCCTCCAGCATGACCGGTTTGGCGGTGGGTCAGTCATGGTGTGGGGTGGCATTTCTTTGGGGGGCCGCACAGCCCTCCATGTGCTCGCCAGAGGTAGCCTGACTGCCATTAGGTACCGAGATGAGATCCTCAGAGCCCTTGTGAGACCATATGCTGACACATGCACATTTGTGGCCTGCTGGAGGTCATTTTGCAGGGCTCTGGCAGTGCTTCTCCTGCTCAAAGGCGGAGGTAGCGGTCCTGCTGCTGGGTTGTTGCCCTCCTACGGCCTCCTCCACGTCTCCTGATGTACTGGCCTGTCTCCTGGTAGCGCCTCCATGCTCTGGTTACTACGCTGACAGACACAGCAAACCTTCTTGCCACAGCTCGCATTGATGTGCCATCCTGGATGAGCTGCACTACCTGAGCCACTTGTGTGGGTTGTAGACTCCGTCTAATGCTACCACTAGAGTGAAAGCACCGCCAGCATTCAAAAGTGACCAAAACATCAGCCAGGAAGCATAGGAATGAGAAGTGGTCTGTGGTCACCACCTGCAGAATCACTCCTTTATTGGGGGTGTCTTGCTAATTGCCTATAATTTCCACCTTTTGTCTATTCCATTTGCACAACAGCATGTGAAATTTATTGTCAATCAGTGTTGCTTCCTAAGTGGACAGTTTGATTTCACAGAAGTGTGATTGACTTGGAGTTACATTGTGTTGTTTAAGTGTTCCCTTTATTTTTTTGAGCAGTGTATATTGAGTGTAGAAAAATTAAGAACATCTGTGGGGGAGGGGTCACGTGATGTGAGCGGTCCACTGCATGGTGAAATCTTGACCAGCAGGCACTGTGTCCCTCCAGGCGCTTCTTGCAGTGCCTGCTACTGCCTAGCGCATTATATTGTATTGTTTATTTTTGTCATAAAAATGTGTCAGTAAAACAAAAATATACTGCATAGCGCAAGTGATGTGTGGTTATGGAAACTCACATAGGTGCTGGATCAAGCCCAGGCCTAATTACACCACTGGCGTGTGCAAGCAAGTGTGTGCGTGTGCACGAGCACAACAAAGGTAAGAGTCAGCACAACCGGTCTTCAGTGTCAGTGAATTAATAGGCAATCAGGGGACTGGCATACTGTAGGGAGGCTGCATTGCTCTCTCTCTCTCTCTCTCTCTCTCTCTCTCATCAAATCCCCATCATTACCTCCATCTGTTTAGCAAACAGAAAGAGAGGCTTGCCAGATAAACCTGTCCAAGGTAATTCATGGCTCAGATTCAGCAGCTTGCTCAACTAAATGCAGACATATTAGACAAATCATTCACTTAACTTAACACCACACTTGGTGCCTGTGGCAGACAGCAGAGTATCTTGGAGCCTGGTCAGCTATTACACATTGGAACGTGCACAAGCATGCATGCACATGCACCGACTCGAGTATCCTATGACATTACAAAAATCCCTTCTGACTCCAATATTCCCTTTCTATTTCAGGTGACCGGAGCTCAGTAGTGAACAGTTGGATAGATGTTGTTGGGATGGGAGTCCGTGCCAAGACCGGGGGCAGGACAGCGTCAGTGTCAACACCAGCAGCCAAAACCATGTTAGACACCACAGAACCCGAGCCGAGCCACCGGCCAAATCTTACATTTCCTGTAGCCATCAGTATCCTTTAAGGGCTAATTTTTCACGGAGGAGCATCGCAACTCCCTCCTCTCCCCCAGCCCCTTATCCCCTCCTTTCGTGTCTACTATACGTACATTTAATTTGCCTGTGTTTACCTGAAGTGGAAGTGCCAATAAATCTGTCAGTTCTGAATCAGAAACGCGCACGGCAGGAGCTGAGGGGCAAGATAAAGTAAATCAAACTTCCATTAGAACTTGAGGACTGTAACACCATATAACAGGGTCTGGTAGCTGTAAGGCACCAGACTCGGACAGAGGCTCGCCGCTCCATGATGCCAACCCTTCATTAGCATGGATGGAGCGGGAGGTGAGGGACAAGGTGCTCATGATGCCCATAAAGCCACGCTGTCCAGCAGGAGTTGGGGCGGTTCGTGTCCTTCTTGCTGGTGGAGGTAGTTCTCCCACTGAGGCAGGCCAGGCATCTCTAGAGCTGAGTCAGTTCATCATCTCGCCATAGTATACTTCCTTATCCGGTTTGAAGGACCATGGAAATAGCGCCACCAATTAGTGTTGGTCTCCGAAAGAGGTGCCGGTTAAATATAGGTACAAACGTCCCTGCGCCTCAATTAGAAGGCGTGGTAATGACAAGTAGACGACAGATGTACAAAACACACTTTATTGCACACACACACCAACATAGCAAGAGGGGACTAGTAGAAGTGGTTTCTGTAATGGAACGAAAGGTTAATGTATTTAATAAAATGTTATTGGTCACATACACATGGTTACCAGATGTTATTGCAAGTGTAGCGAAATTATTGTGCTTCTAGTTCGGACAGTGCAACAATATCTAACAAGTAATATCTAACAATTCCACAACAAATTCATAACACACAAATGTAAGTAAAGGAATGGAATAACAATATATAAATATATGAATGAGCAATGTCAGAGCGACATAGGCTAAGATGCAATAGATAGTATAGAATACAGTATATACATATAAGAAGAGTAACGCAAGATATGTAAACATTATTAAAAAGTGGAATTATTATAGTGGCTAGTGATCCATTTATTAAAGTGGCCAATGATTTCAAGTCTGTATGTAGGCAGCAGCCTCTTTATGCTAGTGACGGCTGTTTAACAGTCTGATGACCTTGTGATAGAAGCTGTTTTTCAGTCTATCGGTCCCAGCTTTGATGCACATGTACTGACCTCGCCTCATGGATGATAGCAGGGTGAACAGGCAGTGGCTCGGGTGGTTGATGTCCCTGATGATCTCTTTGGCCTTCCTGTGACATCGGGTTCTGTAGGTATCCTGGAGGGCAGGTAGTTTACAACCCAGTGATGCGTTGTGCAGAACGCACCACCCTCTGGAGAGCCCTGCGGTTCTGGGTGGTGCAGTTGCTGTACCAGGCGGTGATACAGCCCAACAGGATGCTCTCAATTGTGCATCTGTAAAAGTGTGTGAGGGTTTTAGGTGACAAGCCAAATTTCTTCAGCCTCCTGTTGAAGAGGTGCTGTTGTACATTCTTCACCACACCATCTGTGTGGGTGGACCATTTCAGTTTGTCAGTGATATGTACGCCAAGGAAATGAAAACTTTCCACCTTCACTACTGCTGTCCCATGGATGTGGATAGGGGGGTGCTCACTATGCTGTTTCCTGAAGTCCACGATCATCTCCTTTGTTTTGTTGACGTTGAGTGAGAGGTTGTTTTCCTGACACCACACTCCGAGAGCCCTCACCTCCTCCCTGTAGGCTATCTCATCGTTGTTGGTAATCAAGCCTACTACTGTTGCGTCGTCTGCAAACTTGATGATTGAGTTGGAGGCGTGCATGGCCACACAGTCATGGGGGAACAGGGAGTACAGGAGGGGGCTGAGCATGCACCCTTGTGGGGCCCCGGTGTTGAGGATCAGCGAAGTGGAGATGTTGTTTCCTACCTTCACCACCTGGGGAAAGCCAGTCAGGAAGTCCAGGACCCAATTGCACGGGGCGGGGTTGTGACCCAGGGCCTCAAGCTTAATGATGAGCTTGGAGGGTACTATGGTGTTGAATGTTGAGCTATAATCAATTAACAGCATTCTTACATAGGTATTCCTCTTGTCCAGATGGGATAGGGCAGTGTGCAGGCGATTGCATCGTCTGTGAACCTATTGGGGCGGTAAGCAAATTGATGTGGGTCTAGGGTGACAGGTAAGGTGGAGGTGATATGATTCTTAACTAGTCTCTCAAAGCACTTCATAATGACAGAAGTGAGTGCTATGGGGCGACTGTCATTTAGTTCAGTTGCCTTTGCATTCTTGGGTACAGGAACAATGGTGGCCATCATGAAGCATTTGGGGACAGCAGACTTGGATAGGGAGAGATTGAATATGTCTGTAAACACACCAGCCAGATGGTCTGCGCATACTCTGAGGACGCGGCTTGGGATGCTGTCTGGGCCGGCAGTCTTGCGAGGGTTAACATGTTTAAATGTCTTACTCACGTCTCGTGTCTGAGCCGTTGAATTGCGACTTCACTTTGTCTCTATATTGACGTTTTGCCTGTTTGATTGCCTTGCGGAGGGAACGATTACACTGTTTGCATTCTGCCATATTCCCAGTTACCTTGCAATGGTTAAATGCGGTGGTTCGTGCTTTCAGTTTTGCGCGAATGCTGCCATTTATCCATGGTTTCTGGTTACGGTAGGTTATAATAGTCACAGTGGGTACAACATCTCCTGTACACTTCTTGATAAAATCAGTGACCGTCTTGGTACACGTCCATATTAATCTCAAAAGCTACCCGGAACATATCCCAGTCCGTGTGATCAAAACAATCTTGAAGTGTGGATTCAGAGTAATAACAGTGACGGCTAGTATCTATGTAGTATATGCTAGCAGTAATAGCATAGCTATAAGCCATTACTATATGCTTCTTTGCCCGCTTTGAGGATAATACAGTGCTACCGACGCGGCTCGCTACCAAGAACTATGGGCTCTCCTTCTCCGTGGCCGACGTGTTAACCCTCGCAAGGCTGCCAGCCCAGACGGCATCCCGAGCCGCGTCCTCAGAGCATGAGCAGACCAGCTGGCTGGTGTGTTTACGGACATATTCCATCTCTCCCTATCCCAGTCTGCTGTCCCCACATGCTAGCAGTAATAGCATAGCTATAAGCCATTACTATATGCTTCTTTGCCCGCTTTGAGGATAATACAGTGCTACCGACGCGGCTCGCTACCAAGAACTATGGGCTCTCCTTCTCCGTGGCCGACGTGTTAACCCTCGCAAGGCTGCCAGCCCAGACGGCATCCCGAGCCGCGTCCTCAGAGCATGAGCAGACCAGCTGGCTGGTGTGTTTACGGACATATTCCATCTCTCCCTATCCCAGTCTGCTGTCCCCACATGCTTCAAGATGGCCACCATTCTTCTTGTACCCAAGAAAGCAAAGGTAACCGAACTAAATGACAAAATGACTCACTTCTGTCATCATGAAGTGCAATGAGCGACTACTCAAGAATCGTATCACCTCCACCTTACCTGTCACCCTTGACCTAATTCAATTTGCTTACCGCCCCCAATAGGTCCACAGATGATGCAATCGCCTGCACACTGCCCTATCCCATCTAGACAAGAGGAATACCTATGTAAGAATACTGTTCATTGACTACAGCTCAGCATTCAACACCATAGTACCCTCCAAGCTAATCATTAAGCTTGAGGCCCTGGGTCTCAACCCACCCTGTGCAATTCGGTCCTGGACTTCCTGACGGCCACCCACAAGGGGTGAAAGTCGGAAATAACATCTCCACTTCACTGATCCTCAACACTGGGGCCCCACAAGGGTGCGTGCTCAGCCCCCTCCTGTACTCCTTGTTCACCAATGACTGCGTAGCCATGCATGCCTCCAACTCGATCATCAAGTTTGCAGACGACACAACCATAGTAGGGTTGATCACCAACAACAACGACACAGCCTACAGGGAGAAAGTGCGGGCACATGGCGTGTGGTGTCAGGAAAAACAACCTCTCACTCAACGTCAACAAAACAAAGGAGATGATCGTGGACTTCAGGAAACAGCAGGGAACACCCCCCTATCGACATCGAAGGGACAGCAGTGGAGAAGGTAGAAAGTTAAGTTCCTTGGCGTACACATCATGGACAAACTGAAATGGTCCACCCACACAGACAGTGTGGTGAAGGTGCAACAGCGCCTCTTCAACTTCAGGAGGCTGAAGAAATTTAGCTTGTCACCTAAAACTCACAAACTTTTACAGATGCACAGTTGAGAGCATCCTGTCGGGCTGTATCACCGTCTGATACGGCAACTGCACCACCCACAACCGCAGGGCTCTCCAGAGGGTGGTGCGGTCTACACAACGCATCACCGGGGGAACACTACCTGCCCTCCAGGACACCTACAGCACCTGATGTCACAGGAAGGCCAAAAAGATCATCAAGGACAACAACCACCCGAGCCACTGCCTGTTCACCCCGCTACCATCTAGAAGGCGAGGTCAATACAGGTGCATCAAAGCTGGGACCGAGAGACTAAAAAACATCTTCCATCTCAAGGCCATCAGACTGCTAAACAGCCATCACTAACACAGAGGCTGCTGCCTACATACAGACTTGAAATCATTGGCCACTTTAATAAATGGATCACTAGTCACTTCAATAATGTTTACATATCTTGCATTACTCATCCCATTTATAAATACTGTATTTTATACCATCTGTTGCATCTATGCCACTCAGTC
The DNA here is from genome assembly GCF_016432855.1 of Salvelinus namaycush. Lineage (NCBI taxonomy): Eukaryota > Metazoa > Chordata > Actinopteri > Salmoniformes > Salmonidae > Salvelinus > Salvelinus namaycush. The sequence continues at coordinate 54,820,305 of NC_052310.1, forward strand.
ATTGCTCATCCATATATTTATATGTACATATTCTTATTCCATCCCTTTACTTAGATTTGTGCGTATTAGGTAGTTGTTGTGGAATTGTTAGATTACTTGTTAAATATTGCTGCACTGTCGGAACTAGAAGCACAAGCATTTCGCTACACTCGCAATAACATCTGCTAACCATGTGTATGTGACCAACAAAATGGAATAGCAGCAAAAAACATGGCAAAGCATACATCAGGTATCAGCATAGCATCCTATTAGGCTTAACACAATATATACACAGGGCAACTAATGTTAATGAGTCTAATGGTATTATGGCTATTATAGCAAACGCAGCACACAGTATACCAATATAGTGTATACAATAGTAGCTATAAGGTGTTAGCAATGGGCTAATATAATAAACATTGCGCACAATATATACAAGGCCAACTAGCGTAGGTAATAACTTAGCAGGCAAGCAGGCCAAAGGCCATGGGCTAACATAGCAATAATATAACCAGAACCATTAGCGGTAGCAAGTTAGCATGCTATGTGGCTAATAATGGTAATATGTAAACAGAAGCCATGTTGCATAAGGCCATGGGGGTGGCCATCTTAGGCTGCATAACAATGACAACACTGGCCAGTGGTCATCTTAAGGCCTATGGCAGAAATGGCTATCAGATAGCTTACAGTAGAACCAGACAGAAGGAAGATCCATGGGGTGTGGCCCAGCTGTTGGCGTGGAGGGCAGAGATTTATGGGAGAGCTCCTTGATCTGCCACTGCTTGCTGAAAACTGAGCCCGGATTGGTCTGGATTGTGCTTTTCTACTTGTCCGGGCCCACCTGCCTATTGGACAGGCGCCCTCAGGAGATGCAGGTAGGCAGAGTCAAAGGTGTTGATGGGCAGTCAAGTGTCTGCTGGGGCTGGAGAGTTGTAAAGCTTGTGTCTATGCCCCAGGGTAAGAAAGAGGGTTTGAGAGATGGTTTTCCACCGAGGGGTATTTTAATAAGTTGTAACCCAGCTGTCTTCTAAGGCTGGGAATTGCCAGGGACCTTATGATACGACATTATCACGACACTTAGGCGCGGATACGTTATGTATTGCAATTCTCACGATTCTATATGTATTGTGATTTGATACTGTGATTTTATTGCGATTCAATGTTCTAAACATATTGCTCACCATATGTCTGCAAGAGAGCAATGAGAAGTTTTGATCAGGCATGGAAATAAAACTGCTTATTAAAACAAATTGGCTACCTATTTAAAAAGAAGATGGAGAACAAGCTATGAAGGAAAAATACTGGAGTTTTGGTGCAGGTACAGCCAACTAGCGCAAAAATAATAGAGATTGTCAAACGATACAATATATCATCAGAAATAATATCCGGATACGTAACTATTGATTTCCCCCCCCCATCACTACTGTGTTCCATCGCTGTGAGGTGTATTGTAGTATGTTATGAGCACTGCTGCTTATAACAAAGTTGAAGGAAACACTTACTTTGTTTTACAACCTTGCTCTCAGATAAGAAAACTGTAATAAAGAAATGGACGTTGTAATCCAAAACACATTACATTAGAAACCCTAAGCATCCTACAGTGAGAGTGATCTTGTTGCAGCGAGTTGATCAAATGTGAGTTCTTGGTGTGCCCTATATGTGTAGAGACAGTTTGTTCTTACCAAGTGACCTGGCCTGGAAAAAGTACAGAACCTAATGACGACAACACCAGTATTAGCTGTTGTAATACTACACATGCTTGGGGTTCACATGGTGCTTAGGGTAAGGTGATTTAGGTCCCAATCAACGGTCTTTTGAGTAACGACAAAACTGTCTCATATACACTACCGGTCATTTAATGTTTTTTTTATTTTTATTTGTACTATTTTCTATATTGTAGAATAATAGGGAAGACATCAAAACTATGAAATAACACATATGGAATCAAGTAATAACCAAAAAAGTCTTAAACAAATCTAAATACATTTCATATTTGAGACTGTTCAAAATAGCCACCCTTTGCCTTGATGACAGCTTTGCAAACTCTCGGCATTCTCACAACCAGCTTCATAAGGTAGTCACCTGGAATGCATTGCAATTAACAGGTGTGCTTTGTTAAAAGTGAATTTGTGGAATTTCTTTCCTTCTTAACGCGTTTGAGCCAAATCAGTTGTGTTGTGACAAGTTGGGGGGGGGGGGGGGGGTATAAAAGAAGATAGCCCTATTTGATAAAAGACCAAGTCCATATTATGGCAAGAACAGCTAAAATAAGCAAAGAGAAACAACAGTCCATCATTACTTTAAGACATGGTCAGTCAATACGGAACATTTCAAGAACTTTGAAAGTTTCTTCAAGTGCAGTCACAAAACCCATCAAACAATATGATGAAACTGGCTCTCATGAGGTCCGCCACAGGAATGGAAGACCCAGAGTTAGCTCTGCTGCAGAGGATAAGTTCATTAGAGTTACCAGTGTCAGAAATTGCAGACCCAATAAATCCTTCACAGAGTTAAAGTAATAGACATATCTCAACATCAACTGTTCAGAGGAGACGGTGTGAAATAAGGCCTTCATGGTCAAATTGCTGCAAAGAAACCACTACTAAAGGACACCAATAAGAAGATGAGACTTGCTTGGGCCAAGAAATACAAGCTATGGACATTAGACCGGTGGAAATGTGTCCTTTGGTCTGGAGTCCAAATTGGAGATTTTTGGTTCCAACTGCCGTGTCTTTGTGAGACGTGGCGTGAGTGAAGGGATGATCTCCGCATGTGTATTTCCCACCGTAAAGCATGGAGGAGGTGGTGTGATGGTGTGGGGGTTTGAGGGTGCTTTGCTGGTGACACGGTCTGTGATTTATTTCGAATTCAAGGCACACTTAACCAGCATGGCTACCACAGCATTCTGAAGCGATACGCCATCCCATCTGGTTTGGGCTTAGTTGGACTATAATTATGTTATTCAACAGGACAATGACCCAACACACCTTCAGGCTATGTAAGGGCTATTTTACCATGAAGGAGAGTGATGGAGTGCTGCATCATTACTTGGCCTCCACAATCCCACCGACCTCAACCCAATTGAGATGGTTTGGGATGAGTAGGACCTAAGGAGTGAATGAAAAACAGCCAAAAAGTGCTCAGCATGTCAGAATATGTAGAAAATAGTAAACATAAAAGAAAAACCCTTGAATGAGTAGGTGTTCTAAAACCTTTGACCGGTAGTGTACATACAGTACATTCGGAAAGTATTCAGACCCCTTGACTTTCTCCAAATGTTATTACGTTCCAGCCTTATTATAAAATGGATTAAATCGTTTTTTCCCTCATTAATCTACACACAATACCACATATTGACGAAGCAAAAGGTTTAGACATTTTTGCCAATCTATGACAAATAAAAGCTGTAAAAAAAAAAACTCTTTATTAATACATATATTAATAAAGATTTTTTTTTATTATTTTTTTTACAGCTTTCTCACCTGAGACCAAGTTAATAAAAGAACAGAAGCATTTCCCCATTACTTCTCGAACAAGAACTCCCGCCAGTGTAAGAGATCACTGAATCTAAGAGAACACCAATGGTTTCGACATGAAAGCCAATATAAGACCTGCTACATGCTTCCCATTAAAGCCTTTTAACAACAACCCAAGGTCAGCCACTCAGCCTACACAGTCTTTGTCAGCCTAAAGTAAAAATAGGACATGAACCAGGCCATCATGACCCAGCCATCAAATATGGCATTTTTACACATTATTAAAGACTTATGTAATATGTCAAATGCATTGATGAGCATTGTGTGTTCTATTCAGATGAAATTCCCAAGACTTTAATTTGGTTGACATACTGTAGTAAAAGTTTGGCACAGCACTTACATCAGCTTTGTAATCAAATGAGACGGATTGGCTTGTTTGATGCCTACAATGGATCTAGCAAGCCATATCAAGCTTACCTGCTGACGCAGTAAAAACTGCATCTCAAAACACACACGCAAGCATGCGCACACAGACACACAGACAGACCCTTAAACTGACAATCTTGGCTCGTTCTGTTGCAGGCCAAGATAAAAAGGCACTGGTTGTATACAAATGTAGGATCTTAATTTGATCACTCTGTTGCTGGAGAACTTTCTTGCAATGCGGGACATTTTAAACTTATAGTGTATTTGAGGTTTTAAAAAGGCTTCTGAAGTTTGTAATTTCCACTGAAATTTAAGACTTGATTTTCCCTTCCAAAAGTTTTTTTTAAATCAACCCCTACAAAAATGTCCATTAATTATAAAATCCACAAAATAATTCACATTTCCTATTGCAGATTATTTTCCTGCTGTAGCAAACAGTCTTAAATGAAGATCCTACTACAGCCTCATCTCAAGAGCAGCAATGATCTGACTTAAAATAGATTGTGTGCGACAGTGCGCCTGTGTGTGTGTGTGTGTGTGTGTGTGTGTGTGTGTGTGTGTGTGTGTGTGTGTGTGTGTGTGTGTGTGTGTGTGTGTGTGTGTGTGTGTGTGTGTGTGTGTGTTCCAGCCTCACCTCCACATTCCTGTGAAACTGTGCATAATGCTGACACAGCGTGGTAGCTTCGGGGGGGCCAGCCCATCCATTCCAGCTAGCAGAGACGGAACACCAAACAGAACCAGGTACTTCACATAGAAGAACTGGACTAATGCCAGGGCCAGCCCACCTGAGGGAGGTAGAGCAAGAGAGAGAAATGGGTAGGAGAGGGATGAAGCCTTAGCACAGTGTTTGCCAAACTCGGCCCTTGGGACCTCACGTTTTGTTTTTTGCCCTAATACTCCACTGCTGATTTAAATGATCAAAGCTTGATGATTAGTTGATTATTTGAATCAGCTGTGTAGTGCTAGGGCAAAAACCAAAACGTACACCCCTTGGGGTCCCCAGGACCGAGTTTGGGAAACCCTGCTTTAGCACATACTGTATAGTGACAGCACTATGTACTTAGTATATACAGTACATAGAACAACTGGATTAACGCCAGGGCCAGCCTGCCTGAGGGAGGTAGAGACAGATATATAGGTAAGGAGGGAGCGAGATGAAGCCTTGTTTATAGTATCTACTGCCCCAAGGTGGTATTCTAACTACTTGCAATCTGCGCCCTTACCTTTCCAATCTCCCACTCTGAATTGTGCACACGTCTTATTCTGCCCTTTTTCCTAGTCCACTGGAAGAAAGGTAATGTTTATATTCTACTGTGTAAAAACTGCAATGTAGGTTTGATTGAAATAAACTAAAATACACATTAACTGCCAGGATCAGCTTATATGACATATTGTACTGTACATTAAGTTAACACCTCAAGTATCATAAATCAAGTAAATGTTGGTGAATTGGTATTCAATAAAGGCAATATTTGAGAGTCAAATTTCCATGCAAGTCTCTTACTGACATCCATTAATGATTTATGCAAAAGTCATTTGTGCCCTGAATAAAAAAGAAATTCATCAATTGAAATACATTATCCTAAATAACGTTTAGTTGAAACAAAATCAACCCAAACCCTGTGAAATAAGACTATTGGAACGCAGCCAAAGAGATGTGGGTGGAATGTTACAGTACAGGTCTACATATTATGGCAAGATGAGTTACAGTTTCAGTACAGAGACCCTACAACTGATGATGGTGACGAGAAAGAGATCTGTGCATATTCATATTTCATAAGGCTCTCTAAAGTTGGATGAATTGGTGCCTCTCGGGCAGTGGTTCCCAAACTGTGGGCAATATATACAGTGCCTTAAAGTAGTCACACCCCTTGGCTTTTTCCACATTTTGTTGTGTTACAAAGTGGGATTCAAATAGATTTAATTGTCATTTTTTGTCAACGATATACACAAAATACTCTGTCAAAGTGGAAGTAAAATTCTAACATTTGTAAAACATGAATGAACAATAAAACACTAATATATCTTGATTAGATCAGTATTCAACCCCCTGAGTAAATACATGTTAGAATCACTTTTGGCAGCGATTACAACTGTGTCTTTCTGGGTAAGTCTCTAAGAGCTTTCCACACCTGGATTGTGCAACATTTGCCCATTATTCTTTTCAAAATTCTTCAAGCTCTGTAAAATTGGTTGTTGATCATTGCTAGACAACCATTTTCAGATCTTTCCATGGACTTTCTAGCAGATTTAAGTGAAAACTATAACTCGGCCACTCAGAAACATTCACGGTCTTCTTGGTAAGCTACTCCAATGTAGATTTGGCATAGTGTTTTAGGTTATTGTCCTGCTGCAAGGGGAATTTATCTGCCAGTGCCTGGTGGAATGCAGACTGAATCAAGCTTTCCTCTAGGATTTTGCATGTGCTTAGCTTCATTCAGTTAATTTTTATCCTGAAAAACTCCCCAGTCCTTAACGATTACAAGCATACCCATAACATGATGCAGCCACAACCATGCAAGAAATTATGAAGTGGTACTCAGTAATGCGTTGTATTGGATTTGCCCCAAACATAACACTTTGTATTCAGGACAAAAAGTTAATTGCTTGGACACGTTTTTTGCAGTTTTACTTTTGTGCCTTATTGCAAACATGCTTGTTCTAGAATATTGTTATTGTGTACAAGCTTCCTTCTTTTCTCTCTGTCATTTATGTTTGTATTGTGAAGTAACTACAATGTTTTCTCCTATCACAGCCATTACACAGTTTGTAATGGCCTCATGGTGAAATCTCTGAGCGGTTTACTTCTCTCCAGCAACCGAGTTAGGAAGGACGCCTGTATGTATGTAGTGACTGTTTGAATTGATACACCATCCAAAGTGTAATTAATATCGTCCTCAAAGGTATTTTCAATGTCTGCTTTTTTTACCCATCTATCAATAGCTGCCTTTTTTTGCGAGGCACTGGAAAACCTCCCTGGTCTTTGTGGTTGAATCTGTCCAAACTCGTCATCAAGCTCGAGACCCTGGGTCTCGACCCCGCCCTGTGCAACTGGGTCCTGGACTTCCTGACGGGGCGCCCCCAGGTGGTGAGGGTAGGTAACAACATCTCCACCCCGCTGATCCTCAACACTGGGGCCCCACAAGGGTGCGTTCTGAGCCCTCTCTTGTACTCCCTGTTCACCCACGACTGCGTGGCCATGCACGCCTCCAACTCAATCATCAAATTTGCGGACGACACTACAGTGGTAGGCTTGATTACCAACAACGACGAGACGGCCTACAGGGAGGAGGTGAGGGCCCTCGGAGTGTGGTGTCAGGAAAATAACCTCACACTCAACAAAACAAAGGAGATGATTGTGGACTTCAGGAAACAGCAGAGGGAGCACCCCCCTATCCACATCGACGGGACAGTAGTGGAGAAGGTGGAAAGTTTTAAGTTCCTCGGTGTACACATCACGGACAAACTGAATTGGTCCACCCACACAGACAGCGTTGTGAAGAAGTCGAGAGCATCCTGTCGGGCTGTATCACCGCCTGGTACGGCAACTGCTCCGCCCACAACCGTAAGGCTCTCCAGAGGGTAGTGAGGTCTGCACAACGCATCACCGGGGGCAAACTACCTGCCCTCCAGGACACCTACACCACCCGATGTCACAGGAAGGCCATAAAGATCATCAAGGACAACAACCACCCAAGCCACTGCCTGTTCACCCCGCTATCATCCAGAAGGCGAGGTCAGTACAGGTGCATCAAAGCAGGGACCGAGAGACTGAAAAACAGCTTCTATCTCAAGGCCATCAGACTGTTAAACAGACATCACTAATATTGAGTGGCTGCTGCCAACATACTGACTCAACTCCAGCCACTTTAATAATGGGAATTGATGGAAATTATGTAAAAATGTATCACTGGCCACTTTAAACAATGCCACTTAATATAATGTTTACATACCCTACATTACTCATCTCATATGTATATGTATATACTGTACTCTATATCATCTACTGCATCTTGCCATCTTTATGTAATACATGTATCACTAGCCACTTTAAACTATGCCACTTTATGTTTACATACCCTACATTACTCATCTCATATGTATATACTGTACTCTATACCATCTACTGCATCTTGCCTATGCCGTTCTGTACCATCACTCATTCATATATCTTTATGTACATATTCTTTATCCCTTTACACTTGTGTGTATAAGGTAGTAGTTGTGGAATTGTTAGGTTAGATTACTTGTTGGTTATTACTGCATTGTCGGAACTAGAAGCACAAGCATTTCGCTACACTCGCATTAACATCTGCTAACCATGTGTATGTGACAAATAAAATTTGATTTGATTTGAAATTCACTGCTCGACTGACGGACCTTACAGATAATTGTATGTGGGGTAGAGAGATCAGGTAGTCATTCAAAAATCATGTTCAACACTATTATTGCACACAGATTGAATCCATACAGCTTATTATGTGACTTGTATGCGTGTGGAAAACATTTCATCACAGGTAAGACATTTCACTTGTTTAGTATAGTTTGTTTGTTACTCCATTCACTACTTGTAGCTGTATAGTCCGTTTGTTGGTGTTGTTGGCTAGCTTAATGTTCCGGTCGGTAGCTACAATCACGTGGCTGCTAGCACCGTCATGAAAAGGGGCATGAGGGAATCCCTACAATTTTACATTTTTCTAAGTAGTGAGAATGTCCAGGAGCAGGCAATGTTAAAAAGTAATCTTTAGGAATATAATATATATTGTTTACAGGAAACTCATTCAACAATTGGGGGGGGGGGGGGGATATACTTCTCCCATTGGCAAAGAAACTCAAAAGGGGTGATATTAATTAACAGTAATTTTGATCCGAATGTGCAAATTGTCCAAACAGATCCGCAAGGTAGATGGATGATTTTAAATATGTTATTGGACCATAACAGATATGGCTCATTAACCTTTACGTACCAAATAATGATGATCCACGCTTCTTTGAAAATATACACTGCTCAAAAAAATAAAGGGAACACTTAAACAACACAATGTAACTCCAAGTCAATCACACTTCTGTGAAATCAAACTGTCCACTTAGGAAGAAACACTGATTGACAATAAATTTCACATGCTGTTGTGCAAATGGAATAGACAACAGGTGGAAATTATAGGCATTTAGCAAGACACCCCCAATAAAGGAGTGGTTCTGCAGGTGGTGACCACAGACCACTTCTCAGTTCCTATGCTTCCTGGCTGATGTTTTGGTCACTTTTGAATGCTGGCGGTGCTTTCACTCTAGTGGTAGCATGAGACAGAGTCTACAACCCACACAAGTGGCTCAGGTAGTGCAGCTCATCCAGGATGGCACATCAATGCGAGCTGTGGCAAGAAGGTTTGCTGTGTCTGTCAGCGTAGTGTCCAGAGCATGGAGGCGCTACCAGGAGACAGGCCAGTACATCAGGAGACGTGGAGGAGGCCGTAGGAGGGCAACAACCCAGCAGCAGGACCGCTACCTCCGCCTTTGTGCAAGGAGGAGCACTGCCAGAGCCCTGCAAAATGACCTCCAGCAGGCCACAAATGTGCATGTGTCTGCTCAAACGGTCAGAAACAGACTCCATGAGGGTGGTATGAGGGCCCGACGTCCACAGGTGGGGGTTGTGCTTACAGCCCAACACCGTGCAGGACGTTTGGCATTTGCCAGAGAACACCAAGATTGGCAAATTCGCCACTGGCGCCCTGTGCTCTTCACAGATGAAAGCAGGTTCAGACTGAGCACGTGACAGACGTGACAGAGTCTGGAGACGCTGTGGAGAACGTTCTGCTGCCTGCAACATCCTCCAGCATGACCGGTTTGGCGGTGGGTCAGTCATGGTGTGGGGTGGCATTTCTTTGGGGGGCCGCACAGCCCTCCATGTGCTCGCTAGAGGTAGCCTGACTGCCATTAGGTACCGAGATGAGATCCTCAGACCCCTTGTGAGACCATATGCTGGTGCGGTTGGCCCTGGGTTCCTCCTAATGCAAGACAATGCTAGACCTCATGTGGCTGGAGTGTGTCAGCAGTTCCTGCAAGAGGAAGGCATTGATGCTATGGACTGGCCCGCCCGTTCCCCAGACCTGAATCCAATTGAGCACATCTGGGACATCATGTCTTGCTCCATCCACCAACGCCACGTTGCACCACAGACTGTCCAGAAGTTGGCGGATGCTTTAGTCCAGGTCTGGGAGGAGATCCCTCAGGAGACCATCCGCCACCTCATCAGGAGCATGCCCAGGCGTTGTAGGGAGGTCATACAGGCACGTGGAGGCCACACACACTACTGAGCCTCATTTTGACTTGTTTTAAGGACATTACATCAAAGTTGGATCAGCCTGTAGTGTGGTTTTCCACTTTAATTTTGAGTGTGACTCCAAATCCAGACCTCCATGGGTTGATAAATTTGATTTCCATTGATAATTTTTGTGTGATTTTGTTGTCAGCACATTCAACTATGTAAAGAAAAAAGTATTTAATAAGAATATTTCATTCATTCAGATCTAGGATGGGTTATTTTAGTGTTCCCTTTATTTTTTTGAGCAGTGTATATAATAAATGATCAACCCTACAACCAATACAAGACGCTATTATTATGGTGGGAGATTATAATACTGTTTTAAATACCTCAATTGACCGTAAAGGAAATCACACTACAAACTATCACCCTCATGCTCTTAAGGAAATCATGAATGTCATGGATATATTGGAACTAGTGGATATATGGAGGCTTAAATATCCTCACCTACAGTAGTGAGATATACATGGAGGATGCTCAATCAAGCTAGTCGTCTTGGCTACTTTATGTCATTCTCATTGGCACCAAAAGTGAAAAGTGTTGATAGGGGATAGAATGCGGTCGAACTATCAGATAATTGGCATATACATTACTCTTACTGAATTTCCACGTGGTTGAGGATATTGGAAATTGAATCAAAGCCTATTGGATGATAACTTGTTTTCAACTAGGACAGAGGAATTTATAACTGAATTTTTCAGACATAACATAGGTACAGCAAATCCGCTTACTGTATAGGACACTTTTAAATGTGCCTTTAGAGGCCATGCAATTCAGTACTCAGCTCTAAAACAAAAGCAATTTAGGTCAAAGGAGTCCATACTAACAAAGGAAATAGAAGGTCGAACAGAACAGATCCTGAAGATAGCAATAAAAACTGTACCATAGAATAAGTTAGAGGAAAAACTAAAAGAAATGGACAAACTTATTCAACAAATATTAAGTAATATATTATAATAATAAAGCAAACTGGATGGAATATGGGGAGAATTTTTTTTTTACATGGACGATACATTGGAGATAATATAAGGCAAGAACTGAAAACAATATGAAAAATCTTGAAAACCATGCCTGCTATTCATAGCTGACTTTGAAAAGGCTTTTGATAAAGTACGACTGAAGTTCATATATAAATGCCTGGAAAATTTAAATTTAGGAGAATCTCTTATAAAATGGGTTAAAATCATGTATAGTAATCCTAGGTGTAAAATGGTGAAAAATGGCTACTTCTCAGAAAGTTTTAAGTCTGTCAAGAGGAGTAAAACAAGGTTGTCCACTATCGGCATATCTTTTTATTATGGCCATCGAAATGTTAGCTATTAAAATCAGATCCAACAATAATATTAAGGGATTAGAAATACAGGGCTTAAAAACAACGGTGTCATTGTACGCTGATGATTCATGTTCTTTAAAATCCACAACTAGGATCCCTCCACAGCCTCAGAGGATCTATATTATTTTTCTAACCTCTCTAGATTACAACCAAATGATGATAAGTGTACTATACTACGTATTGAATCACAAAAATACAACTTTAATTTTACTATGTAGTAGTATACCAATAAAATTATCTGATGGTGATGTGGATATACTCGGTATACTTATCCCGAAATAAATAAATGATCTCACTCCAATAAATGTTAATAGAAAGTTAGCAAAAATAGATAAGATCTCGCTACCATGGAAAGGTAAATATCTTTATTTGTGGGGGGGAAAAAATCACCCAGATTAACTCTTTAGTCATATCCCAGTTGACTTATTTGCTTATGGTCTTGCCTACACCTAGCGAACAGTTTTTTAATTATATAAGAAAGAAAAAATCAATTTATTTGGAACGGCAAGCCAGACAAAATTAAACAGGCCTATTTATATCATGAATATGAATTCAGAGGTCCTAAATTATTTTATATTAAAGCATTAGACCTCTCACTAAAGGCTTCAGTCATACAAAAGTTATACTTAAATCCAAACTGGTTCTCTAGCAAATATTCAAGAATGGCATTATTCCCTTTATTCAGATTACAACCTCTCACTTCCAGTTATTTGAAAAGGAAATCTCAGAAATATTGCTATTTTTAAAACAAGAAAGTTGGTTGCAATTTCAATTTAATCCACCAGAAAAGACAGAACAAATAATACAACAAATATTGGAGTTAAACTCAAATATACTAATTGATAAAAAGAGTATAATGTATAATCTTCATAAATTATATCATAAATACGACTGGTGCAGTTGTCATACATGCAGCTAACTAAAACATATTGAAATGTCTGCTCTACCCAAAATTACTACCAACAAATTGCAGCATTACCGCAAAAATGGAAGCGCAAAATGGAAGGGAGAAAAAGGAAGCGGTCTGTCGGCCCTGCATTAAAGACCACCATTTTGTGGTCCTTAAATGAAAGTGGTAACTGGTAGCTTCATTAAATAGTACCCGCAAAACACCAGTCTCAATGCCAACAGTGAAGAGGTGACAGAGTTCCTCTGTCCAGTGTTTGTGTTCTTTTGCCCATCTTAATCTTTTCTTTTTATTTGCCAGCCTGAGATATGGCTTTTTCTTTGCAACAACAGTTTTCAGCTGTGCTAACATAATTGCAAAATAGTTTTCTAATGATCAATTTAGCCTTTTAAAATTATAAACTTGGATTAACTAACACAACGTGCCATTGGATAACAGGAGTAATAGTTGCTGATAATGGGCCTTTGTACGACTATGCAGATATTCCATAAAAAAATCAGACGTTTCCAGCTACAATAGTCATTTACAACATTAACAAAGTCTACACTGTATTTCTGATCAATTTGATGTTATATTAATGGATAAAGAAATTAGCTTTTCTTTCAAAAACAAGGACATTCCTAAGTGACCCCAAACTTTTGAACGGTAGTGTATATATATATATATATATATATATATATAGGGGATCGGAAGTGATGCAGACAATAATATTGATGGAAGATACAATCTAAGTGCAATATTAAAAATAATAATAATAAAAATGTCATCTTTAGCCATGTTGTACTTTTCTTAAGTTTGTAATTAACTAATTTACTCAATAAATTAGATGCAGTCTATCACAGTGCCATCCGTTTTGTCACCAAAGCCCCATATACTACCCACCACTGCGACCTGTACGCTCTCGTCGGCTGGCCCTCGCTTCATACTCGTCGCCAAACCCACTGGCTCCAGGTCATCTACAAGACCCTGCTAGGTAAAGTCCCCCCTTATCTCAGCTCGCTGGTCACCATAGCAGCACCCACCTGTTGCACGCGCTCCAGCAGGTATATCTCTCTGGTCACCCCCAAAGCCAATTCCTCCTTTGGCCGCCTCTCCTTCCAGTTCTCTGCTGCCAATGACTGGAACGAACTACAAAAATCTCTGAAACTGGAAACACTTATCTCCCTCACTAGCTTTAAGCACCAGCTGTCGAAGCAGCTCACAGATTACTGCACCTGTACATAGCCCATCTATAATTTAGCCCAAACAACTACCTCTTCCCCTACTGTATTTATTTATTTTGCTCCTTTGCACCCCATTATTTCTATTTCTACTTTGCACATTCTTCCACTGCAAATCTACCATTCCAGTGTTTTACTTGCTATATTGTATTTACCTCGCCACCATGGCCTTTTTTTGCCTTTACCTCCCTTATCTCACCTCATTTGCTCACATTGTATATAGACTTATTTTTCTACTGTATTATTGACTGTATGTTTGTTTTACTCCATGTGTAACTGTGTTGTATGTGTCGAACTGTTTTGCTTTATCTTGGCCAGGTCGCAATTGTAAATGAGAACTTGTTCTCAACTTGCCTACCTGGTTAAATAAAGGTGAAATAAAAAATAAAAAAATAAAACAAGCGGACAAGAAAATTACATTTGAAGAAGGTGAAGTCTTTGCTGTGAGCCAATGGGGTAGCCTAGCTAACCACAGGTTGTTTTCCCCACAGGCAGGCAGGGCAGCAACGTTTCATTTAATATCAACTGGTACTATAGGCCTACATATTTCCTGAACAGTGGAAACATAATTTCTGTGTTATGGTGGATTGGCATTGGGGTTAACATGTCAGGAAAAATAAAATTTTGCCCTATTTGAAAATAACAGTTTTGCGGACTGGTTCCATTGGTTATTTCAATTGAACATGGAGCATGTATAATTTATTTATATGGGACAGTATTTAGACTTGAAAACCACCTGTTAATTCAATTTCCAGCAAGTGTCCCATTCACATCAATAAATAATTTACAAGGAATTCCGCTCTTATCTCAACCTTAAATCTGCTTGAAAATGCCTTTCACAAAGGTGTTATAAACAGTATGGAAATAATAAATAGCCTCACAATGAGAACATAAATGGGTACTTATAAACGCTTTGTAGCTTGAGGCTTCCATGATTGAAACAAAAAATGGTCGCTCATGGGAGGGACAGGAGAAAGAACAGGGAAAATAGAGGAAGAGAATGAGCAGACACAAAAGAGAAAGGGAATGTAAAATATATAGTACCAATCAAAAGTTTGGACACCTACTTATTCCAGGGTTTAACTTTATTTTTTACTATTTTCTACATTGTAGAATTGAAAACATCAAATAACTCAAATGGAATCATATAGTAACCAAAAAGGTCTTAAATAAAAATGTTATTTGAGATTGTTCAAAGTAGCCACACTTTGCCGTGATGACAGCTTTGCACACTCCTGGCATTCTCTCAACCAGCTTCATGAGGTAGTCACCTGGAATGCATTTCAATTAACAAGTGTGCCTTGTTAAAAGTTAATTTGTGGAATTTCTTTCCTTCTTTTGAGTCAAATCAGTTGTGTCGTGACAAGGTAGGGGTGGTATATAGAAAATAACCCTATTTGGTAAAAGACCAAGACCATATTATGGCAAGAACAGCTCAAATAAGCAAAGAGAAACAACAGTCCATCATTACTTTAAGACATGAAGGTCAGTCAATCTGAAAAATGTCAAGAAGTTTGAAAGTTTCTTCAAGTGCAGCCACAAAAACCCATCAAGCGCTTTGATGAAACTGGATCTCATGAGGACCACCACAGGAAAGGAAGACCCAGAGTTACCTCTGCTGCAGATGATAAGTTCATTAGAGTTACCAGCCTCAGAAATTGACCCCAAAATAAATTCTTCAGAGTTCAAATAACAGACACATGTCAAAATCAATAATAATGGCACCGAAGGAGATGGACATTTTACGATCCCGTAACCAATTGTGCATGTTTTTTCTCTCGTTATTTTGTACATACTGTTTCTGCCACCATGTCTTATGACCGAAAAAAGCTTCTTGACATCAGGGCAGCGATTACTCAACCCGCATTGGAGGAATTCTTCAACGAGTCGGACTGGAATGATTTACTCCAGACACCCGACAAGGCCTTCATCCTCATCATTCACAGGAGGAAAAGACGGAGATGTCGTGGACGACAGTCCGGATCCGTCGCCAAGAGGGTAATCTACTAGAGGTCGACCGATTAATTAATCTACTAGGCATGGCTGATTAATTAGGGCTGATTTCAAGTTTTCATAACAATTGGTAATCAAATACATTGCATTCCACGACGAAACTGCGTGGCAGGCAGGCAGACTCTGCGTGGCAGGCAGACTCACCTGTTACGTGAGTGCAGCAAGGAGCCAAGGTAAGTTGCTAGCTAGCATTAAAACGTATCTTATAAAAAACAATATTCACATAATCACTAGTTAACTACACATGGTTGTTGATATTACTAGATTAACTAGCTTGTCCTGCATTGCATTTAATCAATGCGGTGCCTGTTAATTTATCATCGAATCACAGCCTACTTCGCCAAATGGGTAATGATTTAACAAAAGCACAATTGTTGCACAAATGTACCTAACCATAAACATCAATGCTTTTCTTAAAATCAATACACAGAAGTATATATTTTTTAACCCTGCATATTTAGTTGAAAGAAATTCATGTTTGCAGGCAATTTTAACTCGGAAAATTGTGTCACTTCTCTTGCGTTCATTGCACGCAGAGTCAGGGTATATGCAACAGTTTGGGCCGCCTGGCCCAGAATTTTACATAATTATGACTTAACATTGAAGGTTGTGCAATGTAACAGCAATATTTAGACTTAGGGTTGCCACACGTTCGATAAAATAAGCAAAGGTTCCATACTTCACTGAAATAATAAACGTTTTGTTTTCGAAATTATAGTTTCCGGATTTGACCATATTAATGACTAAAGGCTCGTATTTCTGTGTTTATTATATTATAATTAAGTCTATGATTTGATATTTGATAGAGCACGGTGGTAGGCAGCAGCAGGCTCGTAAGCATTAATTCAAACTTTACTGCGTTTGCCAGCAGCTCTTAGCAATGCTTGAGGCACAATGCTGTTTATGACTTCAAGCCTATCAACTCCTGAGATTAGGCTGGCAATACTAAAGTGCCTGTTAGAACATCCAAAAGTCAAAGGTATATGAAATACAAATGGCAGAGAGAAATAGTCGACGCGTCATAATTCCTATAATAACTACAACCTAAAACTTCTTAACTGGAAATATTGAAGAACTGGGAATATTGAACCACCAGCTTTCTGACCAAGGAACTTAAACTTTAGCTTTTTTACATGGCACATATTGCACTTTTACTCCAACACTGTGTTTTTGCATTATTTAAACCAAATTGAGCATGTTTCATTATTTATTTCAGACTGAATAGATTTTATTTATGTATTATATTAAGTTAAAATAAAAGTGTTCATTCAGTATTGTTGTAATTGTCATTATTATTATATATATAAAAAATCAGATTAATCGGTATCAGCTTTTCTTGGTCCTCCAATAATCAGTATCGGCGTTGAAAAATCATAATCGGTCGCTCTATAATCTACCTTTACCATCGGTCCTATTAGCCAACGTACAATCAATCAATAATAAAATAGATGAATTACGAGCACATATATCCTAACAACGGGACATTTAAAAACTAATATCTTATGTTTCACCAAGTCGTGGCTGAACGACGACATGATTAACATACAGCTGGCGGGTTTTAAGCTTTTTCGGCAGGATAGAACAGCGGCCTCTGGTAAGACAAGGGGCGGCGGCCTATGTATATTTGTAAACAACAGCTGGTGCATGAAATCTAAAGAAGAAGGTTTTGCTCGCCTGAGGTAGAGTATCTCATGATAAACTGTAGACCACACTACTTACCAAGACGGATCACATCTATATTTTTCGTAGCTGTCTATATACCACCGCAGACCGATGCTGGCACTAAGACCGCACTCAATGAGCTGTATACGGCCATAAGCAAACAGGAAAACGCTCATCCAGAGGCGGCGCTCCTAGTGGACGGTGGACTTAAATGCAGGAAACTTAAATCCGTTTGACCTAATTTCTACCAGCATGTTACAAAAACTCTAGACCACCTTTACTCCACACACAGAGATGCGTACAAAGCTCTCCCTCACCCTCCATTTGGCAAATCTGACCATAATTCTATCCTCCTGATTCCTGCTTACAAGCAAAAACTAAAGAAGGACACGCCAGTGACTAGATCAATAAGAAAGTGGTCAGATGAAGCAGATGCTAAACTACAGGACTGTTTTGTTAGCACAGATAAGAATATGTCCTGGGATTCTTCCAATGGCATTGAGGAGTACACCACATCAGTCACTGGCTTCATCAATAAGTGCATTGATGACGTCGTCCCCACAGTGACCGTACGTACATACCCCAACCAGAAGCGTTAAAGGCTAGAGCTGCCGCTTACAAGGAGCGGGACTTTAACCCGGAAGCTTATAAGAAATCCCGCTATGCCCTCCAATGAACCATCAAACATGCAAAGCATCAATACAGGACTAAGATTGAATCGTACTGCACCGGCTCTAGCGCTCGTCAGATGTGGCAGGGCTTGCAAACTATTAGTCTACAAAAGGGAAACACAGCCACGAGCTGCCCAGTGAAACGAACCTAACAGACAAGCTAAATTTCTCCTATGCTCGCTTCGAGGCAAGTAACACTGAAACATGCAAGAGAGCACCAGCTGTTCCAAGACGACTGTGTGATCACACTCTCCGTAGCCAATGTGAGTAAGACCATTAAACAGGTCAACATTCACAAGGCCGCAGGACCAAACGGATTACCAGGACGTGTACCCCGAGCACGCGCTGTGTCTTCACTGACATTTTTGACATGTCCCTGACTGAGTCTGTAAGACCAACATGTTGCAACAGACCACCATTGTCCCTGTGCCCAAGAACACTAAGGTAACCTGCCTAAATGACTACCGACCCGTAGCACTCACGTCTTTAGCCATGAAGTGCTTTGAAAGGCTGGTCATGGCTCACAACACCATTATTCCAGAAACCCTAGACCCACTCCAATTTGCATACCGCCCAACAGATCCACAGATGATCTCTACTGCACTCAATAATCCGCCGCCATTGTTGCAACCCCTATTACGAGTCTGTTCAACCTCTCTTTCGTATTGTCTGAGATTCCTAAAGATTGGAAAGCGGCCGCGGTCATCCCCCTCTTCAAAGGGAGAGACACGCTAGACCCAAACTGTTACAGACCTATATCCATCCTGCCCTGCCTTTTTAAAGTCTTCGAAAGCCAAGTGAACAAATGGATCACAGACCATTTCAAATCCCACCGTACCTTCTCCACTATGTAATCTGGTTTCCGAGCTGGTCACGGGTGCACCTCAGCCACACTCAAGGTCCTAAACGTTATCAGAACCGCCACCAATAAAAGACAGTACTGTGCAGCCGTTTTCATCGACCTGGCCAAGGCTTTCGACTGTCATTCACCGTATTCTTAAATCGTCAGACTCAACAGTCTTGGTTTCTCTAATGACTGCCTCGCCTGGTTCACTAACTACTTCTCAGATAAAGTTCAGTGTGTCAAATCGGAGGGCCTGTTGTCTGGACCTCTGGCAGGCTATGTGGGTGCCACAGGGTTCAATTCTTGGGCCGACTCTCTTCTCTGTATATATCAATGATGTCGCTCTTGCTGCGGGTGATTCTTTGATCCACCTCTACGCAGACGACACCATTGTGTATACATCTGGCCCTTCTTTGGCCATGGAAGGACAACACTCCTTCCATGGCCTCCAACTGCTCTTGAATGCTAGTAAAACTAAATGCTCTTCAACCGATCGCTGCCCACACCTGCCCGCCCGACTAGCATCACTATTCTGGACGGTTCTGACTTAGAATATGTGGACAACTATAAATACCTAGGTGTCTGGCTAGACTGTAAACTCTCCTTCCAGACTCATATTAAACATCTCCAATCCAAAATTAAATCTAGAATCGGCTTCCTATTTCGCAACAAAGCCTCCTTCACTCATGCTGCCAAACATACCCTCGTAAAACTGACTATCCTACCGATCCTTGACTTCGGCGATGTAATTTACAAAATAGCCTTCAACACTCTACTCAGTAAACTGGATGCAGTCTATCACAGTGCCATCCGTTTTGTCACCAAAGCCCCATATACTACCCACCACTGCTACCTGTATGATCTAGTTGGCTGGTCTTCGCTACATATTCGTACATATTCGTCGCTCCAGGTCATCTATAAGTCTTCGCTAGGTAAAGCTCCCCCTTATCTCAGCTCACTGGTCACCAAAGCAACACCCACCCGTAGCACACGCTCCAGCAGGTATATTTCACTGGTCATCCCCAAAGCCAACACCTACTTTGGCCACCTTTCCTTACAGTTCTCTGCTGCCTATGACTGGAAAGAATTGCAAAAATCACTGAAGTTGGAGACTTATATCTCCCTCACTAACTTTAAGCGTCAGCTGTCAGAGCAGCTTACCGATCGCTGCAGCTGTACACAGCCTATCTGTAAATAGCCCATCCAACCAACTACCTACCTCATCTCCATATTTGTTTTTGTTTTTCTGCACACCGGTATTTCTACTTGCACATCCTCATCTGCACATATATTACTCCAGTGTAAAATTGCTAAATTGTAATTACTTCGCCACTATTGGCCTATTTATTGCCTTACCTCCTTACTTCATTTGCACACACTGTATACAGGTTTTTCTATTGTGTTATTGACTGTACGTTTGTTTATCCCATGTGCTGTTGTTTTTGTCAGACTGCTTTGCTTTATCTTGACCAGGTCACAGTTGTAAATGAGAATTTGTTCTCAACTGGCCTACCTGGTTAAATAAAGGTGACAAAAGGAACACCTATGTGAGAATGCTATTCATTGACTACAGCTCAGCGTTCAACACCATAGTGCCCTCAAAGCTCATCACTAAGTTAAAGACCCTGGGACTAAACACCTCAGGTTGAGAGCTTCAAGTTCGTTAGTGTCAACATCACCAACAAACTAACATGGTCCAAACACACCAAGACAGTCGTGAAGAGAGCACGACAAAATCTATTCCCCCTCAGGAGACTGAAAAGATTTGGCATTAGTCCTCAGATCCTCAAAAGGTTCCACAGCTGCACCATCGAGAGCACCCTGACTTGTTGCATCACTGCCTGGTATGGCAACTGCTCTGCCTCCGACCGCAAGATACTACAGAGGGTAGTGCGTACGGCCCAGTACATCACTGGGGCCAAGCTTCCTGCCACCCAGGACCTATATACTAGGCGGTGTCAGAGAAAGGCCCTAGAAATTGTCAAAGACTCCAGCCACCCTAGTCATAGACTGTTCTCTCCGCTACCACATGACAAGCGGTACCAAATGCAGAGGTCCAAAAGGCTTCTTAACAACTTCTACCCCAAAGCCATAAGACTCCTGAATAGCTAATCCAAGGGCTACCTTAGTGTTCAATAGTTTACTAGCAGATAGACTGCATAGAGAGAAACCCTGAATCAAAACAATAAAGCCCTCAGCCTCTACCACTTGGTACTTGTGTATATTTGAGAGGATTGGATCCGTGTTCGTAATATGGTGATAGCTCCATCTTGCCCTCTGATGGGCCAGGTGGAGAATGGCTGCCATATTGCTTACTGCAGACAGGTTGGTTTGTCACCAAACAATTTCATTACCTCCATGATTAAGAATTCAGAGAATTTAAAAGCATCTGTCAATTTGTGTCCTACTTCAGAACTAACTACTACTACACTTAGTAGCCTTCTCTCCAGTATGCTTTAATATAACTGTTGGGTAAAGGCAGGCTGTGCAGCCCAGGCAGCCCTTGTTCCTCTCAATTTGTGTTCTACTTCATAACTACTACTACACTTAGCTTTCCATCTCAAAAACCATTAGGCTGACTGAGAACTTGTATTGGGTCGATTCCACGCCAGCATGGCCCAAAAAAATTTGGCATCTCCGATTGTTCTGTTAATTCTCACGTAGAAACTTTATTGGGAGGAATGATGTTTATCATGGTTTTTACATTAGTATCACCCCCAATTTTTTTTTTGAAAATCATGTTGAAAGTGGCCATTTTAGACCTATAAAATGGCTCCTGTAAGACCTTATGATCCATGAACCGTACATGGTTTCAAAAGTACCCCTTTTGATTTACTTATTTTTAGACATATTGTTTTGAACAATATACTCTTCAAACACATTACATTTCCAGAGTGGGCTCTCTGCTACTTTTGAAGAAATGATCAATTTAAGGCAGTGCCTTAGACCGCTGCACCACTCGGGAGGCCTAAAATATTATATTGATAGTTTAATGTTCAATAAATTAATGTGTAAAATTGTATTCCAGAATGTAGCGATAGTCCTTTAGAGTACAGTATTTGGAGTACACTGACATGAAGGTGTTGTCTGTATCATGTACAGTTCACAAATCATAAATGCATAATAATTGTTACAAATGTACTGTAAATAGCATATCAAACACTCTTCCTCCCAAGTAAGTTTCTATGTGAGGATTGTCAGTACAATCTGAGACACCAAAAAATATTTTTGTGCTATGCTGGCATGACATCGCCCAATTTCCCTGCTGACAAAACAAAAGGTTCAGTCATAACTTCACTGCTGTACTTTCCAAGCTTGCTGTTACCGACAGAGTGTCGCTCTCTCTCAGGCAAATGCTTACTGTGTGAAATACAGTGGTGGGTCCCAAATGTTTTGCTTTCAGGCAACTGAACAGATGGCTTTATCATCGAACTCAAGTTTGAGGCGGTTTCCTTAGCTAAATAAAGAGTATGGCAGTTTTGAACTATACAAAAACACACATACATGTACATACTGCCCGCACGCACACATAAACACATGCAAGCACACACACGCACACAGAAAAACTTACCCAAAGCCCAAGGTGGCAGGATCTCCAGATATGTTTCGTTGGCCTGTATAGTGTGCATGTACATCAGGTGTATCATGTACTCCGCTATAAACCACCACACACAGATCCTGCCAGCGTTGGCCAGCAGCGAGAGGAACGTAATCCTAGCACCATGATCCTTCACAGGTACCTGCATCTACAATAATCACAGAAAGGTAATACTTTATTTTACAGCCCTATTACCGATAAGACAAGTATTTGGTGTGATAGATACTACGGAAAAACGTTACAGTAAGGTACACTTAAAGAGTTTATAAACTTAATAATTTATATATTTATTATATGACTTTGGGGTGCTTGTCAAATAGAATGGAACGTACAGTATATGGAAAATGTATTGAACATCCAGTACAGGTAGACTGTTGTGAGGAGCATTCATACAGGCCCCTCAGAGGAGGAAGGGGAGGACCATCCTACTCAGTGAGTAAAAATGTAATTAAAATAAAAACAAATATATTCACGTCACCAAATACCTGATTAAAACCCCCTTTTTTCCAATAAAGATGTACAGTAGTTTCCACAGCACCCTCTGGGGTTAGCATCATGGTGTAGCCAGAGGGCAGCCATTTTCCATCCTCCTCTGGCTACATGGACTTCAATACAAAACCTAGGAGGCTCGTGGCTCCACACCCCCTTCCTGGCGCATTGAATGTTCCCTCTCTAAGTCCTGTCAATTTTCTCTCATTACTGTATGTAGTCAATCACATATACAAACACAATCACATTATTACACATCAATGTGATTTTAATCCTTGCTTGGACTAACACATTCTTAGCTCTTTTGTCTAACTGTGTTATTGTTTTTCGTCTTCCCAGTCAAATCTTGTCCTGCCCTCAGTGGAAGAGTTGAGCTATTCAACAAAATCCATCCATGATGAGCCTGTCCTGCACTGAAGCCTCTGAACACCACAACCCCTGTCCTGCTCTGAAGTCAAGCCTCTGAACATCTCAACTCATGCCTCATACCCTCATTCAATCACTGCTGTGATCCCTTCCCAACACTTTGTAAGTAAGCTTCCCATTCCCCATAATATTTTAAAATAAAATGTCTATATTACATGTTTTAAGTTAAAATAATGTCGTTCACGATTTTTTAAACATGATTTGTCGTCCCCATGCCTATACCATGTGTTTCCCATCCTCCTCAATATTTCAAGTCACCAGCCTCCACTGCTCCTCTGATAGTCTGTATGGAGATGGGACCGGTGAGGACATGATGATAAATAATGGAAGGGACTCTTTCCATACAAGCACTCCCCACATTTCCTAATAACCTTAACCCAATTAGCTTCTCCTGTTTGTGGGCTTTACCTATTCAATATGACATCTCTCTCAGACCTGGATTCAAATACTATTTGAAATCTTTCAAATTACTTTGTGTGGTTGCTTTAGCCTCCCTGAAGTAACAGAAGGGCGGGGGTTTTCATTGTGTGCGACTATTCTATTGGTTGCATCGTGCCAGATAAACTCAATCAAGCCCTGATTGGGTATATGCAATTATTTAAAATAGTATTTGAACCAAGGTCTGATCTCTCTCCTCCCTATCGAACTAGCAGCATCTTTTTTCTTGCCATTCACCACCCACTACTTTCTCATCTCTAGCAGCATCACCTACTGCACAGTTTTTGAGGGAATGGGTTTTTCCTGCAGTAGAAAAACAGAAAACACATGGAGTGCATTGTGATAGCACAACAGGAGCTGCTCATCTGTGCTTTGCAGACCTGGATTCAAATAGTATTTTAAATGCTTGCAAGTACTTTAGCTGTGCTTCATTGAGCTTGCCTGTTGAGATGGAACCAATAGAAAAGTCCCAAAAGTGCAACCCCCCTCCTACCTGCCCTCAGTAAACCTACAGCAACGGATCATTGCAGCACTTTTTCCACCAGAGTTTCATTTAGCTCTTATAAAACTTGCTCAGTCAGAACCTCACCCCAAGGCGCTGAGAAATCCCTGAGCCTTCACACTCAGAGTCTAAAACTACACCAGAGAGAGAGGAATCACAGATAAATCTTGCAACACTGACTTGTCTTTTTCAATCTGTGATGAGAAATTGGAGAGTGATGTTTCATTTTGGGAAGCAAGAGTTTGGAACCATGGGGATACCTCTTGATCTTGCTATATTACCCATTTGCTATCAGAAAAACCTTTACATCAATTGCTCGCAAATGAAAATGTAATGTTCCCAGCAAGGAAAATTGCTTGAAAATTTGCACCTTTCATGTCAGATCAGTGGCTGATTCCTCCCTGGCAGCTGATTGACTGATATTTCACCTGTTGGAGGTAGTGCTTGAAGGTGACAGCTCATTGCCTGATATCTCACCTGACTTCCTCCTGACCCGTCAGCTCATTTGCTGACTTCGCCTGAGTTCCTCCTGCCCCAAAAGCTCATTGGTTGATATCTCACCTGTTGGAGGAAGTCCTTGAAGGTGAGGATGGGTCCGTTGAAGAACAAAGGATGGTAGAAGGAGTAAGCGGTCAGCCAGTAGACCTGCTGCTGCAGTCCTCCAGCCTCCAGGGGGCGCCAGCAGTGCTCCAGGCTGAAGCTGATGAAGCGCAGGCCACACACTGCCACACTGAAGAGTAAGAGGTAGTACTCCTCTTCTGTCTGGTACCAGCTTCTCTGTGGGTGAAGAACAACACGCCTGGTGAGGAGACGGCAGCAGGCCGAATACACCACACTGAAGAGTAAACGGTAGCATCCTGACTGGTTGCATCACTGCCTGGTATGGCAATTGCTCGGCCTCCGACCGCAAGACACTACAGAGGGTAGTGCGAATGGCCCAGTACATCACTGGGGCCAAGCTTCCTGCCATCCAGGACCTCTATACCAGGCGGTGTCAGAGGAAGGCCCTAAAAATTGTCAAAGACTCCAGCTACCCTAGTCATGGACTGTTCTCTCTGCTACCAGACTGCAAGCGGTACCGGAGCGCCAAGTCTAGTTCTAAGAGGCTTCTAAACAGCTTCTACCCCCAAGCCATAAGACTCCTGAACATCTAGTCAAATGGCTACTCAGACTATTTGCAGTGCCCCCCACCCGCTCTTTACACTGCTACTCTGTTGTCATCTCTGCATAGTCACTTTAATAACTCTACCTACATGTACATACTACCTCAAATAACCAGTGCTCTCGCACATTGACTCTGCATCGGTACCCCCCTGTATATAGTCATTTCACTGCTGCTCTTTAATTACTTGTATCTCTTATTCTTATCTGTATTTTTTGAAACTGCATTGTTGGTTAGGGGCTCGTAAGCATTTCACTGTAAGGTCTACACCTGTTGTATTTGGCGCATGTGACTAATACAATTTGATTAGTACTCCTCCTCTGCCTGGTGCCAGCTTCTCTGTGGGAGACAACATACCAGAAACCACAAAAATGGTCAAAAACAGAGTACCTTTTTGTTTCTATCTGAACTTGTTCAATAAGAAAGACATTTTTGTTTTCCGAAGGTTCCGCCTAATGAACATGACCCAGGGCTGTGTTCAGCAGAGCACAACATCGTAAACTATTCAAATATTGTGTATAACTGACATGTAGAATAAGGAATCATGTCAACTCTATTCATGACATTCTATCTACAATGTTCAGTACCAGAATGTTGCACCCTGCTGAATGTGACCCAAGTTCTCTAGTGCATTTTGCCTAAGTCTACGGTATGAGAGTTCACATGTTTTGAGCAAGAGCGAGACATAGCAATAGCTGTTCCTCTAGGAATCTGTGACAACACTCATCCTCATGGATTTGGTTGGTTTCCATTTGAAGAGGCAGAAACAACTAAAGTCTCATCACCCTTACTGTACCAACATCACTACCAGATCTGGTCCTTTGTGGGTGATGAAGGCAGGAGGCTAAATATACGTGTATTACAAAACAAACAATGAATCAACAATGCCAGTTCAATAATGAAACACATCATGCAATAAACCATGTGCAGGCTTCTTCTTTTATCTGCAGAGCAAAATATATAACCATACAATGCCTTCAGAAAGTATCCACACCCCTTGACTTATTCCACATTTTGTTGTGTTACAGCCTGAATTCAAAATTGATTCAATAGATTTTTCCTCACCCATAAACACACTATACCCCATAATGACAAAGTGAAATCATGTTTTTAGACATTTGAAAATGAAAAAGACAGAAATCTCTCATTAACATTAGTATTCACACCTGACTCAATACTTTGTAGAAGCACCTTCGGCGGCGATTAAAGCTTTGAGTCGTCTTGGGTATGTCTGTATCAGCTTTGCATATCTGGATTTGGGGATTTTCTCCCATTCTTCCTTACAGATTTTCTCAAGCTCTGTTAAGTTAGATGGAGAGTGGTAGTGAATCTTCAAGTCTTTCCACAGATTTTAAATGAGATTCAAGTCTGGGCCACTCAAGGACTTTCAAATTCTTGTTCTGAAGCCATTCCAGTGTTGCTTTGGCTGTATGCTTGGGGTTATTGTCCTGTTAGAATGTAAATCTTCGCCCCAGTCTAAGGTTGTTTGCACTCCGAAGCAGGTTCTAATCAAGGATTTGCCTGTATTGGGCTCCCTTCATTGTTCCCTCTTTCCTTACCAGTCTCCCAGTCCCTGCCGCTGAAAAGCATCCCGATAGCATGCTACTGCCACCACGCTTCATGGTAGAGATGGTGTTAGACAGGTGATGAGCTCTGCCTGTTTTTTTCCAGACAGCACTTTGGAGCCAGGCCAAATAGTTCAATTTTTGTCTCATCAGACCACAGAATGCAAACTCCAGGCGTGCTGTCATTTGCCTTTTTCTTAGGAGTAGCTTGCGTCTGGCCATTCTCCCGTAAAGCCCAGATTGGTGAAGTGCTGTAGAGAGTTCTCCTTCTGGCAGGTTCTTCCATCTCAGCCAGGACACTCTGTAGTTCTGTCAGAGTGGTCATTGGATTATTGGTCACCTCCCTGACCAAGGTCCTTCTTGCCCGGTTGCTAAGTTTGGTCAGACAGCCAGCTCTAGGCAGAGACTGGGTAGTTGCAGGTTTTTCCATTTCCCAATGATGGAGACTCCCGTGTTCTTGGAAACTTTCAACACTCTAGAAATGGTTTTATACTCTTCCCCAGATACAGTATATGCCTCATCACAATTCTATCTCAGAGATCTACGGACAGTTCCTTGGACTTCGTGGTATAGTTTCTGCTCTGACATGAACTGTCAACTGTGCGACCTTATATAGACACGTGTGTTTCTTTCCAGATTATCTCCAAACAATTGAATGGGCCACAGGTGGACTCCAATCAAGTTGTAGTGACATCTCAAGGACAATCAAAGGAAATTGGATGCACCTGAGCTCAATTTGGAGTGTTATAGCAAAGGGGTGTGAATACTTACTTAAATTGATATCTGTATTTAATTTGGAATACATTTGCATACATTTCTAAAAACATGTTTTCACTGTCATTATGGGGTATTGTCTGTAGATGGCTGAAGAAAAAAAAAATCATACGAGGGGGGGGGGCAGAGAGAGAAATAAAGGGAGGGAGTGCATGATGATCATCAGGATATTAGAATTGCAGTGAGAGCCGTTGTTGATATCTATTGCATATTAAGCTCATCATAAGGTAATTAAGGGGAGGGAGAGCGATAGTGCAATCACTGTGTAAGATGGTTAACTGCGTTAGGAGAAAGGAGAGCAAGTTTCCTTCTCTCCATGTGAAGAAACGACAGATGAATCAACACATACTCTAAAGAAACAAAGAGAAAAACAATGTAACATAGTAATCATCTAATCATCCATTGTATAATGATGTCTTTAAGGCCAGGCTGAAATTACCATTTTGCAACTACTTAGCAATTTTGAGATTTCTTGGTCCTTCAATGGGAGTACTATCAAAAAGTAAACATAAAAATGTCAAAAGCGTAATGTAAATGTATATTTTCTTAAGTTGATCAATTTACATTTCATGAATTTTAACCACATTTAAAATGGACATACACTGAGTATACCAAACATCAGAAACACATGTCTGAGTTAGTCCGGTCCTGGCTGTCATAACAAAATGAAACCAAAATATTTGGCTCACTTCATCCAGTGTGCAAATATGCAATTCTTTGTATTTCATATGGATCCCCATTAGCTGATAGCCGTAGCTACTCTTCCTGGGGTACACACAGAACATGAAACATTACATAATAGAGAAGATTAATAGACAAGAACAGAACTACATACATTTTTTTTTAAATGGCACACAGACTACATATCAATACATACACAAAATATATCTAGATCAAATAGGGGAGAGGCGTTGTGCCGTGAGGTCTTGCTTCATCTGTTTATGAAAACAGGTTTACTGTTCATTTGAGCAACATGAGATGGGAGTTCCATGCAATAATGACTCTATATAATACTGTACGCTCTCTTGAATTTGTTCTGGATTTGGGGACTATGAAAAGACCCCTGGTGGCATGTCTGGTGGGGTAAGTGTGTGTGTGTGTGTGTGTGTGTGTGTGTGTGTGTGTGTGTGTGTGTGTGTGTGTCAGAGCTGTGCATAACTTGACTATGCAAACAATTTGGATTTTTCAACACACTGTTCCTTATAAACAGCAGAAGTGATGCAGTCAGTCTCTCCTCAGAGACTGGAATGCAAAGTATTTATATTAGCCCTCTGATTACAATTAAGAGTAAGATGTGCCGCTCTGTTCTGGGTCAGCTGCAGCTTACCTAGGTTTTCGTAGCAGCACTTGACCACATGGCTGGACAATAATCAAGATAAGCCAAAACTAGAGCCTGCAGGACTTGCTTTGTGGAGTGTGGTGTCAAAAAAGCAGAACATCTCTTTATTACAGAAGGACCTCTCACCATCTTTACAGCCATTGAATATACGTTTTGACAATAACAGTTTACAATCTAAGGTAACACCAAGTCATTCAGTCCTCCTTGTTCAACAGCCACACCATTCATCACCAAATTCCGCTGAGGTCTAGAGCTTAGTGAATGATTTGTACCAAATACAATGCTCTTAGTTTTAGAGATGTTCAGGACCAGTTTATTACTGGCCACCCATTCAAAAACTGACTGCAACTCCTTGTTAATGGTTTCAGTGACTTCATTAAATGTGATTGAATCCTCAGCATACATGGACACACAGGCTTTGTTCAATGCCAGTGGCATGTCAAATCGGAGGGTCTGTTGTCCGGGCCTCTGGCAGTCTCTATGGGGGTGCCACAAGGTTCAATTCGTGGACCGACTCTCTTCTCTGTATACATCAATGATGTCGCTCTTGCTGCTGGTGAGTCTCTGATCCACCTCTACGCAGACGACACCATTCTGTATACTTCTGGCCCTTCTTTGGACACTGTGTTAACTACACTCCAGACGAGCTTCAATGCCATACAACTCTCCTTCCGTGGCCTCCAATTGCTCTTAAATACAAGTAAAACTAAATGCATGCTCTTCAACCGATCGCTGCCTGCACCTGTCCAACATCACTACTCTGGACGGCTCTGACTTAGAATATGTGGACAACTACAAATACCTAGGTGTCTGGTTAGACTGTAAACTCTCCTTCCAGACTCACATCAAACATCTCCAATCCAAAGTTAAATCTAGAATTGGCTTCCTATTCCGCAACAAAGCATCCTTCACTCATGCTGCCAAACATACCCTTGTAAAACTGACCATCCTACCAATCCTCGACTTCGGTGATGTCATTTACAAAATAGCCTCCAATACCCTACTCAATAAATTGGATGCAGTCTATCACAGTGCCATCCGTTTTGTCACCAAAGCCCCATATACTACCCACCATTGCGACCTGTATGCTCTCGTTGGTTGGCCCTCGCTTCATACTCGTCGCCAAACCCACTGGCTCCAGGTCATCTACAAGACCCTGCTAGGTAAAGTCCCCCCTTATCTCAGCTCGCTGGTCACCATAGCAGCACCCACCTGTAGCACGCGCTCCAGCAGGTATATCTCTCTGATCACCCCCAAAACCAATTCTTCCTTTGGCCGCCTCTCCTTCCAGTTCTCTGCTGCCAATGACTGGAACGAACGACAAAAATCTCTGAAATTGGAAACACTTCAACTGTCAGAGCAGCTCATAGATTACTGCACCTGTACATAGCCCATCTATAATTTAGCCCAAACAACTACCTCTTTCCCTACTGTATTTATTTATTTTCCTCCTTTGCACCCCATTATTTCTATCTCTACTTTGCACATTCTTCCACTGCAAATCAACCATTCCAGTGTTTTACTTGCTATTTTGTATTTATTACGCCACCATGGCCTTTTTTTTGCCTTTACCTCCCATCTCACCTCATTTGCTCACATTGTATATAGACTTATTCTTCTACTGTATTATTGACTAAGTTTGTTTTACCCCATGTGTAACTCTGTGTTGTTGTATGTGTCGAACTGCTTTGCTTTATCTTGGCCAGGTCGCAATTGTAAATGAGAACGTGTTCTCAACTTGCCTACCTGGTTAAATAATGGTGAAATAAAATAAAATAAAAAATGTCATTGGTCAAAATAGAAAAAAAGAGGGTCTAGAGAACTGCCCTGCGGTACACTACACCCTACATGTTTGACATTGGAGAAGCTTTCATTACAGAAAACCCTGAGTTATATTAGATAGATAGCACTGAATCCACGATATGGCAGAGGTTGAAAAGCCATAAAACATAAGTTCTCAAAAACAGATTATGGTCAATAATAGCAAAGGCTGCATTAAAATCTAACAGTACAGCTCCCACAATCTTCTTATTATAAATGTATTTCAACCAATCATCAGTTGTTTGTGTCAGTGCATGTTGAGTGCCCTTCTCTATAAGCATGCTGAATGTATGTTATTAATTTGTTTACAGAGAAGTAGCATTGTACTTGGTCAAACCATTTTTTCCAACAGTTTGCTAAGAGCTGGCAGCAAGCTGATAGGTCTGCTGTTAGAACCAGTAAAGGCCTCTTTACCACTCTTGGGTAGTGGAATGACTTTGGCTTTCCTCCAGGCCTGAGGGGACACCTTCCTCTAGACTCAGATTAAAGATATGACAGAGCGAGTCAGCTACCATCATCAGTAGCCTTCCATTTAAGTTGTCAATGCCAGGTTTATTATTGTTATCGATCATTAAATAGTACCCGCAAAACACCAGTCTCAACGTCAACAGTGAAGAGGCGACTCCGGGATGCATGCCTTCTAGGCAGAATTCCTCTGTCCAGTGTGTTATTTTGCCCATCTTAATCTTTTCTTTTTATTGACCAGTCTGAGATATGGCTTTTTCTTTGCAACTCTGCCTAGAAGGCCAGTATCGCGGGGTCGCCTCTTCACTGTTGACGTTGAGACTGGTGTTTTGCGGGTAATTTCTCACATGGAATAGCCTTAATTTCTCAGAACAAGAATAGACTGACGAGTTTCAGAAGAAAGTCTTTGTTTCTGGCCATTTTGAACCTGTAATCGAACCCACAAATACTGATGCTCCAGATACTCAACTAGTCTGAAGGCCAGTTTTATTGCTTCTTTAAATCAGCACAACAGTTTTCAACTGTGCTAACATAATTGCAAAAGGGTTTTCTAATGATCAGCCAGCCTTTTAAAATGATAAACTCGGATTAGCTAACACAACGTGCCATTGGAACACAAGAGTGATGGTTGCTAATAATGGGCTTCTGCACGCCTATGTAGATATTCCATTAAAAAAAAAAACAGCCGTTTCCAGCTACAATAGTCATTTACAATATTAACAATGTCTACACTGTATTTCTGATCAATTTGATGTTATTTTAAAAAGAGGGACATTTCTAAGTGACTCGAAACTTTTGAATGGTAGTGTGTGTGTGTGCATGTATTTAGCAACACCTCCCCCATAAGCATTACTGTCTCTTCTATAGATGTTATACCTGTGCTTCTACATCAGCATTGCATGCTGT
This sequence comes from Salvelinus namaycush, assembly GCF_016432855.1. Lineage (NCBI taxonomy): Eukaryota > Metazoa > Chordata > Actinopteri > Salmoniformes > Salmonidae > Salvelinus > Salvelinus namaycush. The sequence continues at coordinate 54,852,643 of NC_052310.1, forward strand.
TTGGGGTTTAAGGCTGGGTTTCTGTATAGCACTTTGTGACCTCTGCTGATGTTAAAAGGGCTTCATAAATACATGTAATTGATTATTGCTACTGCAGTATGAAAGGAATTATCTAAGTCTCAGAAAGGGCTAATATATTAATGTGATATGATGTTAGCAAGTTATTGATTACATGAACCTTATTTTGGATGTTACATATATTAATATGGGCTTTTTTCAGCCCTTTCCTGGGTAGCTTCTCAAAGATATACATAATATAGAAAATAACTAACAAAGCAAGAAAAAAGAAAAAAACATACATTTAGCAGTCCATTAATCAGTTGATGTGTGTGTGCGCGCTGCAGGGTTAAAGCTACAAACCCATAGGCTTGGCTCTCATCCCTTCCAGGCACATATTTAACGAGATAATATGCCAATTAGGTTTTATACAATTTTGAGAAAAAAATATTTTAAATTATATTGCGTCTACATTCAACTGGTAAAAGTTGATTGTGATATGATTAAGCGAAAAATTATGGTGTGATGCCTGGTCTTACAGCATATACAGTACCAGTCAAAAGTTTGGACACACCTACACATTCAAGGGTTTTTATTTATTTTTACTATTTTGTAGAATAATAGTGAAGACATCAAAACTGAAATAACACATGTAATCATGTAGTAACCAAAAAATGGTTAAATCAAAAGATTGTAGATTCTTCAAAGGAATGCTTTTCCAACAGTCTTGAAGGAGTTCCGACATATGCTGAGCACTCGTTGGCTGCTTTTCCTTCACTCTGCGGTCCAACTCATCTCAAACCATCTCAATTGGGTTGAGGTGAGATGATTGTGGAGGCCAGGTCATCTGATGCAGCACTCCATCACTTTCCTTCTTGGTCAAATAGTCCTTACACAGCCTGGAGGTGTGTTTTTGGTCATAGTCCCACTAAGCGCAAACCAGATGGGATGGCGTATCGCTGCAGAATGCTGTGGTAGCCATGCTGGTTAAGTGTGCCTTGAATTCTAAATAAATCACTGACAATGTCACCAGCAAAGCACCCCACACCATCACACGTCACAACGGTCTCCCGGGTGGCGCAGTGGTCTAGGGCACTGCATCGCAGTGCTAGCTGCGCCACCAGAGTCTCTGGGTTCGCGCCCAGGCTGGGCTGGGTTCGCGCCCAGGCTCTGTCGCAGCCGGCCGCAACCGGGAGGTCCGTGGGGCGACGCACAATTGGCATAGCGTCGTCCGGGTTAGGGAGGGTTTGGCCGGTAGGGATATCCTTGTCTCAGTATGTAAAATGTAATAAAATGTATGCACTCTACTGTAAGTCGCTCTGGATAAGAGCGTCTGCTAAATGACTAAAATGTCAAATGTAAATCACACCTCCATGTTTCACAGTGGGAACCACACGTGCAGAGATCATCCGTTCACCTACTTTGCGTACCAAAAATCTCAATTTTGGACTCATCGGACCAAAAAGACAGATTTCCACCGGTCTAAAATGTCCAATGCACATGTTTCTTGGCCCAAAACAGTCTCTTCTTATTGGTGTGCTTTAGTAGTGGTTTCTTTGCAGCAATTCAACCATGAAGGCCTGATTCACACAGTCTCCTCTGAACAAATGTCTTAAAAAAATAAAGTCACCTTCATTTAACTAGGCAAGTCAGTCAAAAAAAATCTTATTTACAATGACGGCCTACCCCGGCCAAACCCTAACCTGGACGACGCTGTGCCAATTGTGCGTTGCCCTATGGGACTCCCAACCATGGCCGGTTGTGATACAGCCTGGAATCTAACCAGGGTCTGTAGTGAAGCCTCTAGCACTGAGATGCAGTGCCTTAGACCGCTGCGCAACTCGGGAGCGCAGCATTTATTTGAGCTGCAATCTGAGGCTGGTAACTCTAATGAACTTATCCCCTGCAGCAGAGGTAACTCTGGGTCTTCCTTTCCTGTGGCGGACCTCATGAGAGCCAGTTTCATCATAACGCTTGATGTTTTTTGCAAGTGCACTTTGAAGAAACTTTCAAAGTTCTTGAAATTTTCCACATTGAGTGACCTTCATGTCTTAAAGTAATGAAGGACTGTCATTTAATTTTGCGCTGTTCTTGTCATAATATGGACTTTGTATTTTACCAAATAGGGCCATCTTCTGTATACCACCCCTACCTTGTCACAGCACAACTTATTGGCTCAAACGCATTGAGGAAATGCATTCCTGGACCCAGATTTACAAAACACTTCTTACGCAAAAACTTAACAAGCTTCTTTAAAAAAAAGTTAATGCAATTTCTCACTAATAGCTTAAGATTTAATGATTTTCTTATGAACTTCTCAAATATCTTCTTACTAATCTTCTTAAGATGTTTGTTGCGAGGCAACCAATTAGCTAGCTATCTAGCTAGGAATGGCAATCATGTTTGCATATTTCTTACTGAGATAAGGGTTCTAAAATATGTTCTTGGGTTTAAAATCATCAATACTAAACCTTTCAGATCAAGTTGAGTGAATTAAACATGGTCAATTGCTTTCTTGAGCTTTTTATCTCACTGCCCTGAGTTTAAAATAAGGGTTTAGCCTTCTTGGAGTTAAGATCATTTCCAAATCTTTATTTTCAAGAATCAAATTTCTTATTCAATTTTTGCTTAATGAGAAACGTAAGAAATAGCGCAATAAAATTTCCAATAACCTTTTTGAGGAAAAGCAACTTTGCTTAACTATAGACTTAAGAAGAAAGTTAAGGGGAAAAAATGGCAGTTATGAAGAAATTTCCTCTTAAGGTTCTGTGAATCCGGCCCCCACCCCATGAAGCTGGTTGATAGAATGCCAAGAGTGTGCAAAGCAGTCATCAAGGCAAGAAATCTCAAATATAATATATATTTTGATTTGTTTAAACACGTTTTTTGGCTACTACATGATTCCATGTGTGTTATTTCATAGTTTTGATGTCTTCACAATTATTCTACAATGTAGAAAACAGTAAATTAAAGATAAACCCTGGAATGAGTGTGTCCAAACTTTTTTCTGGTGCTGTAACAGCTGGGTTAAAGCCACAAAAGTTTCCCCCCCAAAAAATGCACAAAAAGGTCTGCTTTCAGCTGAACAATTGTACTAGACACAAGTTCATTTTTTGTTAAATCATGTCGACGCACCTTGAACAGTGCAAGAGCACTACACAAACCACACCCATGCCTGACATTACTGAACTATTATTTTCCAAAGAGACTGGCAGACACTTAAGTACATCAATCTAGACAGATCCATCAGAGGTAGTGCAGAGGCTTTAGATGTGGATCTCTGTCATCACAGAGAGGAAGCGATTCTCCCTCAGTGTGAATTGTGAGTGGCAGGTCGACATGCAAGATGAGACAGCACAGTGGGTGAGAGAGCAGGGACCTTAAAGTCCTTCTACAACATGTACTTGTACTCTTAAGTCTGTGTACATTACTTTATTTATACTTATACTTTACTTTTCAACAGGAAAAGTTTAAACATTTAAACTTTTTTTCTTTTTTTTAAATCACTGGACGACTTCATCGATGTTTAAACACACCAAATCACTGAGGTCATCTCAGCACTGGACAATGAGGAGGAGGATGAAAAGGAAGAGGTGGAGGAGACATAAGGAGCAGGAGGAGGATCATAATGGACAGAATCGACAACATCAGTCAGTCTGGACTGCCAATAGTCAGATAACAGACACAGTGACAAAGTGCTGATACAGGCATCTACTCTGCTCTGGGCTCAGTTAATCGATAACACAGGCTGTGTCCCAAATGGCACCCTATTTCCTATATAATACACTACTTTTAGGCAGTGGTGGACAAAGTGCTCAAATGTCAAACTCAGCAAAAAAAAGATAAGTCCCTTTTCAGGACCCTGTCTTTCAAAGACAATTCGTAAAAATCCAAATAACTTCACAGATCTTAATTGTAAAGGGTTTAAACACTGAAGAAGCATGGGAAACAATGAACCATAAACAATTAATTAACATACACCTGTGGAACGGTCGTTAAGACACTAACAGCTTACAGACGGTAGGCAATTAAGGTCACAGTTATGAAAACTTAGGACACTAAAAGAGGCTTTTCTACCAACTCTGATAAACACCAAAAGAAAGATGCCCAGGGTCCCTGCTCATCTGCGTGAATGTGCCTTAGGCATGCTGCAAGGAGGCATGGGGACTGAAGATGTGGCCAGGGCAATAAATTACAATGTCCGTACTGCGAGATGCCTAAGACAGCGCTACAGGGAGACAGGACGGACAGCTAATCGTCCTCGCAGTTGCAGACCACGTGTAACACCTGCACAGGATCGGTACATCCAAACATCAAACCTGCGGTACAGGATGGCAACAACAACTGCCCGAGTTACACCAGGAACGCACAATGAGCGTTACACCGTGGCCTGTACTCTGGAGCGGGATCGATTTGGAGGTGGAGGGTCCGTCATGGTCTGGGGCGGTGTGTCACAGCATCATAGGTCTGAGCTTGTCATTGCAGGCAATCTCAACACTGTGCGTTACAGGGAAGACATCCTCCTCCCTCATGTGGTACCCTTCCTGCAGGCTCATCCTGACATGACCCTCCAGCATGACAATGCCACCAGCCATACTGCTCGATCTCAGCGTGATTTCCTGCAAGACAGGAATGTCAGTGTTCTGCCATGGCCAGCGAAGAGCCCGGATCTCAATACCATTGAGCACGTCTGGGACCTGTTGGATCGGAGGGTGAGGGCTAGGGTCATTCCCCCAAGAAATGTCCGGCTAAGTTGCAGGTGCCTTGGTGTAAGAGTGGAGTAACATCTCACAGCAAGAACTGGTAAATATGGTGTAGTCCATGAGGAGGAGATGCGCTGCAGTACTTAATGCAGCTGGTGGCCAGACCAGATACTGACTGTTCCTTTTGATTTTGACCCCCCCCCCCCCCCTTTGTTCGGGGACACACTATTCCATTTCTGTTAGTCACACGTCTGTGGAACTTGTTCAGTTTACGTCACAGTTGTTGAATCTTGTGTTTTAAGTTTGCTGAAAATAAACACCGTTGACAGTGAGAGGACGTTTCTTTTTTTGCTGAGTTTACTTGAGTAAAAGTAAAGATACCTTAATAGAAAATGACTCAAGTAAAAGTGAAAGTCACCCAGTACAATACTACTTGAGTAAAAGCCTCAAAGTATTTGGTTTTAAATATACTTAAATATAAAAAGTACAAGTATTAATAATTAAATTCCTTATATTATGCAAACAAGACGGCACAATTTATATATTTTTTTTTATTGGACTGATAGCCAGAGGCACACTCCAACACTCAGACATTCATTTACATGAAGCATTTGTGTTTCGGTAGTCCCCCAGATCAGAGATAGTAGGGATGACAAGGGATGTTCTCTTGATAAGTATGTGAATTGGACCATTTTCCTGTCAAAATGTACTCTTGGGTATCAGCGGAAATCAGACTCAACGAAATTAGAGCCTTCAGCGTCCTTCTGATATTTTTTGTAGAATTTGCACACATACATACAGTGGGGCAAAAAAGTATTTAGTCAGCCACCAATTGTGCAAGTTCTCCCACTTAAAAAGATGAGAGAGGCCTGTAATTTTCATCATAGGTACACTTCAACTATGACAGACAAAATGAGAAGAAAAAAAATCCAGAAAATCACATTGTAAAATCCCGCGGTCTGTCTCCTAGAGATGAACATACTTTGGTGCGAAAAGTGCAAATCAATCCCAGAACTACAGCAAAGGACCTTGTGAAGATGCTGGGGGAAACAGGTACAAAAGTATCTATATCCACAGTAAAACGAGTCCTATATCGATGTAACAGTATAACTTTAAACCGTCCCCTCGCCCCGACACGGGCGCGAACCAGGGACCCTCTGCACACATCAACAACTGACGCCCACGAAGCGTCGTTACCCATCGCTCCACAAAAGCCGCGGCCCTTGCAGAGCAAGGGGCAACACTACATCTAGGTTTCAGAGCAAGTGACGTAACTGATTGAAACGCTACTAGCGCGTACCCGCTAACTAGCTAGCCATTTCACATCCGTTACACTCACCCCCCTTTCAACCTCCTCCTTTTCCGCAGCAACCAGTGATCCGGGTCAACAGCATCAATGTAACAGTATAACTTTAAACCGTCCCCTCGCCCCGACACGGGCGCGAACCAGGGACCCTCTGCACACATCAACAACGGTCGCCCACGAAGCATCGTTACCCATCGCTCCACAAAGGCCTCGGCCCTTGCAGAGCAAGGGGCAACACTACATCTAGGTTTCAGAGCAAGTGACGTAACTGATTGAAACGCTACTAGCGCGTACCCGCTAACTAGCTAGCCATTTCACATCCGTTACATCGACATAACCAGAAAGGCCGCTCAGCATGGAAGAAGCCACTGCTCCAAAACCGCCATAAAAAAGCCAGACTACGGTTTGCAACTGCACATGGGGACAAAGTTCATACTTTTTGGAGAAATGTCCTCTGGTCTGATGAAACAAAAATAGAACTGTTTGGCCATAATGACCATCATTATGTTTGGAGGGAAAAACGTGAGGCTTGCAAGCCGAAGAACACCATCCCAACTGTGAAGCACAGGAGTGGCAGCATCATGTTGTGGAGGTGCTTTGCTGCAGGAGGGACTGGTGCACATCACAAAATAGATGGCATCATGAGGGAGGAAAATTATGTCGATATATTGAAGCAACATCTCAAGACATCAGTCAGGAAGTTAAAGCTTGGTCGCAAATGGGTCTTCCAAATGGACAATGACCCCAGGCATAATTCCAAAGTTGTGGCAAAATGGCTTAAGGACAACGAAGTCAAGGTATTGCAGTGGCCATCACAAAGCCCTGACCTCAATCCAATAGAAAATGTGGGCAGAACTGAAAAAGTGTGTGCGAACAAGGAGGCCTACAAACCTGACTCAGTTACACCAGCTCTGTCAGGAGGAATGGGCCAAAATTCACCCAAATTATTGTGGGAAGCTTGTGGAAAGCTACCCGAAACGTTTGACCCAAGTTAAACAATTTAAAAAGGCAATGCTACCAAATAGTAATTGAGTGTATGTAAACTTCTGACCCACTTGGAATGTGATGACAAAAATAAAAGCTGAAATAAATCACTCTACAATTATTCTGACATTTAACATCTTAAAATAACAATCTTAAAATAAAGTGGTGATACTAACTGACCTAAGACAGGGAATTTTTACTAGGATTAAGATATCAGGAATTGAAAAACTGAGTTTAAATGTATTTGGCTAAGGTGTATGTAAACTTCCGACTTCAACACATATATATATATATATATACATACATACATACATACATACATACACACACACATACATACATACATACATATATACTGCTCAAAAAAATAAAGGGAACACTTAAACACAATGTAACTCCAAGTCAATCACACTTCTGTGAAATCAAACTGTCCATTTAGGAAGCAACACTGATTGACAATAAATGTCACATGCTGTTGTGCAAATGGAATAGACAACAGGTGGAAATTATAGGCAATTAGCAAGACACCCCCAATAAAGGAGTGGTTCTGCAGGTGGTGACCACAGACCACTTCTCAGTTCCTATGCTTCCTGGCTGATGTTTTGGTCACTTTTGAATGCTGGCGGTGCTTTCACTCTAGTGGTAGCATGAGACGGAGTCTACAACCCACACAAGTGGCTCAGGTAGTGCAGCTCATTCAGGATGGCACATCAATGCGAGCTGTGGCAAGAAGGTTTGCTGTGTCTGTCAGCGTAGTGTCCAGAGCATGGAGGCGCTACCAGGAGACAGGCCAGTACATCAGGAGACGTGGAGGAGGCCGTAGGAGGGCAACAACCCAGCAGCAGGACCGCTACCTCCGCCTTTGTGGAAGGAGGAGCAGGAGGAGCACTGCCAGAGCCCTGCAAAATGACCTCCAGCAGGCCACAAATGTGCATGTGTCTGCTCAAACGGTCAGAAACAGACTCCATGAGGGTGGTATGAGGGCCCGACGTCCACAGGTGGGGGTTGTGCTTACAGCCCAACACCGTGCAGGACGTTTGGCATTTGCCAGAGAACACCAAGATTGGCAAATTCGCCACTGGCGCCCTGTGCTCTTCACAGATGGAAGCAGGTTCACATTGAGCACATGTGACAGAGTCTGGAGATGCCGTGGAGAACGTTCTGCTGCCTGCAACATCCTCCAGCATGACCGGTTTGGCGGTGGGTCAGTCATGGTGTGGGGTGGCATTTCTTTGGGGGGCCGCACAGCCCTCCATGTGCTCGCCAGAGGTAGCCTGACTGCCATTAGGTACCGAGATGAGATCCTCAGACCCCTTGTGAGACCATATGCTGGTGCGGTTGGCCCTGGGTTCCTCCTAATGCAAGACAATGCTAGACCTCATGTGGCTGGAGTGTGTCAGCAGTTCCTGCAAGAGGAAGGCATTGATGCTATGGACTGGCCCGCCCGTTCCCCAGACCTGAATCCAATTGAGCACATCTGGGACATCATGTCTCGCTCCATCCACCAACGCCACGTTGCACCACAGACTGTCCAGGAGTTGACGGATGCTTTAGTCCAGGTCTGGGAGGAGATCCCTCAGGAGACCATCCGCCACCTCATCAGGAGCATGCCCAGGCGTTGTAGGGAGGTCATACAGGCACGTGGAGGCCACACACACTACTGAGCCTCATTTTGACTTGTTTTAAGGACATTACATCAAAGTTGGATCAGCCTGTAGTGTGGTTTTCCACTTTAATTTTGAGTGTGACTCCAAATCCAGACCTCCATGGGTTGATAAATTTGATTTCCATTGATAATCTTTGTGTGATTTTGTTGTCAGCACATTCAACTATGTAAAGAAAAAAGTATTTAATAAGAATATTTCATTCATTCAGATCTAGGATGTGTTATTTTAGTGTTCCCTTTATTTTTTTGAGCAGTGTATATATATATTCACTTTCCCCTCCCTGTTGCACACAAGCTTTCCATTCCTCCAGTAAAAAGGGGATTTATGTTTGATTTAAGATGAATTCGTCTTCCCCCTTACTTTATTTGGCACTAATAGTATTTATTTATTTATTTAACATCTTGAGATGGGAAGATTTTTTGTATTTTTATTAAATTAAATCAAATTGTATTTGTCACATGCACCGAAAACAGCAGGTGTACCTTACCGTGAAATGCTTAGTTACAAGCACTTAACTATTTCTTGAACTGCGTTGTTGGTTAAGAAAATATTGACTAAATAAACTACAGTGAAGAAGAAGAAAAAAAGTAACAATAAAATAACAATAACGAGGCTATATACAGAGGGTACCGGTACCGAGTCAATGTGCGGGGGTACAGGTTAGTCGAGGTAATTTGTACATGTAGGTAGGGGTAAAGTGACAATGCATCAATAATAAACAGCAAGTAGCAGCAGTGTGTCAATGTAAATAGTTAAGGTGAACATGTGCTCTTTATAGAAGAATGTTAAAATTAGGTGAAATAAAAAAAATCCACCAAGATCCACTATTCAAAAGGCATTTAATTGGTGGAATGACCCAGTTTAAACATCTGTGAAGAAATGCACTCAGTCAGGTATCCAATAACAGGGGGCTGGGAGTGGTGTGAGGGGCTGAGCACCCCAATAACAAAAAGCAATATTAAAATGTGCCAACCACACACAGAAACACAGACAACGACACTCTCACACAACACACAAATATGTCAAAGATATGGACACTTGGCACCTCCAAGAGTCAATATGTAATTTGAACATTATTCAACAAGATGACATAACTTACTACTTACAGATACCAACAAGGGAATGGGGACAGCAACAGGCAGACTGACACACCTGGTTAAAATAATTAGGCTTCCAATGCTTTTTAAATTCTCTATCCTGTGACAATAGACATCAAGTAATCTTGATGCCAGAGGGCCTGGATATTACTTTGGGGGGCTTTGTCTTCGTATCTGTAAAATCAAACTAGGGAACAACTGCTTCGGTCTGTGTGACTCTGCTGCAGTAGGGAGGTGTGGAGGGAGGGAGGTGTGTATCTCTTGCAGTGGGTGGATGAGAGAAAGAGAGAGCACACAAGAGATTGAGTAAAAAGAGGTGCGACTCACTTGTATATCCTGCAGTAGGGGGATGTGGAGGGTGGAAAGTAGCAGTAGGGCACAGCTCCAGGACAGGGCAGGGTTACACAGCTGGGCAACAGCCAATGACAGGCCCAGATGGCCAAGGACCACGCCCACTCCTTTAATCCCCACTGTACAGCAAGCCGCAAGGAGACCATAGGCCAACAGAGCTGTCAGTCTGAACTGATGTTGAAAAGCAAAAAAAGCATCAAAGCTATAGTATTTTGGTTCTAATTTGTCTGGAAAAAAATTGGGGTAAGAATGTTAAGGTCCCACTTCAGCTGATGTTTTCCTTGTATATTATACCTCAGGAATGAAGAAGCTGGCTAGTCTGGAGACCACGGCATGGCCCAACAAAGTCCACAGCAAAGACTTTCTAGCCCAGTGACTCCAGAAACTCCACTCAAAGTCTGTAGGGTCCTGTCACAGACAACTCATTTTACAATGGGCCCAGTCTGAAAATGTCATGCCATATGACACACCCTAGGAATACTTTTTTTAATTTAAATGACAGGCCTCTGGATTATTTTTAAATAATAATTTACGCACCTCTGAAAGTCGTACAATGTTTGTAGACCCCAACAGCCATAAATTATACTCACCTTTTTATGCCCCCATATTAGAAAGCCTTTCTCCAGTTGGAACTCTCTCTCCAATCCTGCTTCATGCTCTAGGAAAAGAGAGCATATTTTAGTGACATCTGCTCACATTGTCTGTACAGTTTCAATCATTCCGTTTTTATTCCGAAGTTTTGCCAGGAGGCTTGAAGAACTCTACTATGAAGTATGACAAGCTCTGTGGGGAACTATGTTTGGTGTCCTATGGTTTTAATTTAAAGATAACGCCGGGGCTACGTTTCCGAAGGTAAGCGCCCCGTTCCGCCCAACTGGAAGCCTCTAACCCAGAGCAAAAAAAATCTCTGTCACGTTCTGCGTATGTTAGTTTACTTCTACTTTACGCACACATTTTTGTGGTCACCCTCCCTTCACATTTCCTACTGTCAATCGTGACTGATAATTCTTCAAGTTTTACAGGTGAAACAGAGTATGTGAATGCATTGTCAATTTTTAGCTAAACGGTAAGATGCTTCCAGAGAATTCGGAAACGCAGCCACTCCCTCAACCAGCATTTCTCAAGCTCGGTCCGGGGATCCCAAGAGGTGAACATTTGTGTTTTTGCCCTAGCACTACACAGAAGATTCAAATAATCAACTCATCATCAAGCTTTGGTTATTTGAATCAGTTGTGTAATGCTAGGGCAAAAAACTAAACGTGCACCTCTTGGAGTCCCCAGGATAGAGTTTGGGAACCTTTCAGATCTCTGAGTCAATGGTAAGAACGGAAAGGGAGTGAGTTGTAATCATCACAGATTCCCCTGACAGCTCACTTTTCTGCAAAGGGGTATGAAACAGTGCCACAGTCCCACCTAGTGGCAAAAACTGCACATCACAGCCAAGGTATCCACTTACAAGTAAGTAGCCTAATACAAGGCCACAGAGGGTGGTAAGTCAGGTATCTTGCATACAGCAGACTTCAGTGTGGAAAAAATGTAAACAATGACCCAATTGATAGACCTTTTTATCTTAAGACAAGTATATTTACCTTTGGAGAATATGTGCAGTTGATAGAATGAGTAGAGATGGGAGCCAAAAGAGAGCACCCAGTAGGCACAGACCTCTGCTCTCGGCAACGCCGCAAGGGTTGAGCTCTGTTTGGCCATCAGTGCCAAGACTGGAGCAACCATGGGGAAGAGTGAGTGAGAGACATTAGATGTTTCAGCCACTTTATAGGTCACATTTCCCCCTCACTAACAACAAATAGAGGACCATTCTGACTCCATGAGAGCAACATTACATTCCTTACTTTTCTCTCCAACATGTTAAACCTATAGGGTAGCCTATTTATTATAATAATTTGATGCATACTTTTTGCAGTCTCCTATGAGGAAAAAACAAACAATGGTGTACGCTAATTATAGGACCTTAGGTTTCTGGTTATAAGGTAATATAGGCTATTTATAAGTACTTATATAGGTCAGTTGTATTTAAGCTATCATAATTTTCAAAACAGGAGATATATTTAATTCATTACTTGAAATTAGTAGACACCTAACAGATTGTGCCTTTAAAGCTAGTCCTTAATTGAAAGAAAGCTTGACACAGACTCTGTTTTGAATGAGATACGGATGCAAAGACTAACTCATATCAAAATGTTTAACCATATTTTGAAGCTATACAGCGTTTGCTTCCATTTACAAACATTGGGGTAGAGCAAGCTTATATATTTGGGGTTCTGATGGCGTACAACAGTTGAGCGTAAAACAGTTGAACTAAGCTCATGAGGCATAAATAAGTTATATTCTTCAAGAATCAATGGGTAGCCAAAAAATTGATGTAGCAACTAAGGATTCTAGCTTTAATAGTCAAACGAAACATCCACCTCATTTTGTGCCAGAGGTGAGTGAGGGACCACGTTCATATTCGCTGCATACCACAATCGTCGTTGGAAACAATAGGCTAGTGTGTCAAAGACAAGACCCTACTAATGACTGTGTTCCAGGAACAGGGTATAACAAGCCAACATCTGTGTTCGCGTGTGCAGTGCACGGCGATTTACTCGAAATGAACCGATTTCAGAACTTCACACCGTTTTACACTGTTTACGCTGTAGCAATGCCTATATTAGCGAGCCCGACTGGCACAAATTAGGCTGATTACTGAGCATAATACTCACTCATTGGCTAAAACAGAGAGCAACAACCGTGTTACTCACATGCATTGTGAAACAAAGAAATGCCTCCAGCTATATCTTCCGCCTTGCCTGTAGACCGACAGTGAACACCGCTACCTTGGAATATTGTCGAACGCTCAGGATTCAGGAAATCTCCGCCCACATTTTCCTTGGTTGCTGATTGGACATGATTGGATGAATTCAGTGCCAATCAAATAAAATGCAGACCCGTTTGATGTACTTTCATATTTTTATATCGATATGCTTAAATTTGTTTCATAAGAGAGGAAAGCCACAGTCTGTAAGATAACTAGTAATGTCAACGAATAAACCTCAGGAGGCTGAAGAAATTCGGCTTGTCACCAAAAACACTCACAAACTTTTACAGATGCACAATCGAGAGCATCCTGTTGGGTTGTATCACCGCCTGGTACGGCAACTGCTCCGCCCACAACCGTAAGGCTCTCCAGAGGGTAGTGCGTTCTGCACAACGCATCACCGGGGGCAAACTACCTGCTCTCCAGGACACCTACACCACCCGATGTCACAGGAAGACCAAAAAGATCATCAAGGACAAGAACCACCCGAGCCACTGCCTGTTCACCCCGCTATCATCCAGAAGGCGAGGTCAGTACCAGCCCAGCCTCACATTCAATTCGCGCATATATGTACAAAATGTATTTCAGCAGATTTCGTGCGTTTTTGTGCATTTTTGGGGTGGTTCAATTCGTTTGAAAATACACGAATTTCTGTGCTACTTAATTCGTGCGAAAATACACGAATTTCTGTGCTACTTAATTCGTGCGAAAAGACACGAATTTAACCAGTAGGCAACACACAAGCCGTTGCAACAACCATAGACGCGATCGCCTGTATTATTTATTTTACGTTATGAATATATAGATATTTTGTCTTTTTTTAACCATTTAACCATAAGAGGTTATATATATATATTGTCTTTATTTAATCCCTATTAAAACATTGTGGTTTTATGCCTATATGTACTGTTTTCGATTTTTCTGAACAGACTTTTCAGGATAGAATGAATGTAAGCAATGCATGATGGTTAATGGTGTTTTATTCGGTTGTAGTTCCATGTATTTCTTAAAAAATAAACGTGTAAACCATTTTTATTGAACAGAATGTAACTGAAAATACAATGGCAGCCTTGCCATTGTCCATCAATAACAAAACATTTTTTTTTCGTATAACATTTGGGGAAACGTATGCAGTCATTGTAGTCTTACATTTTGTTGGCCAACCAAAATTACCAAAACGTTAACCCGTAATAAGGCTAGGGTGGCTGAGTGTAAATACATGGCTCTGAGTGTAAGCACCTTTTCACTAGAAACGTTCTTGTGTTCAAATTACCGTCAGTGCGAAATAGCTAGAAAGCTTTCGTATTTCCACTTGGCTGCACCTACGGTTACGATAACGATAAATCAAGTGCAATACCTGCGTCGACCTGTGTCGAGCAGCAAAACACCGGAAAGCTTCTAGCCTACCGGAAAGTTACAAGAAGAACAAGAATAGTTACCTCATCCGGTCATGTGACACTCTGGATGCCCCCTAAAAGCAATTTCAACCGTTTTGAAAAATGACGCCTGGTAACCCCAAAAAAATACCAGGTGCATGAAAAGTTTGGACTTAGAATATTTTTTGAAAACCTCCATAAATCACTCAGGCCATTGACTCGAGAAGAAAAAACATAAAATATTTTCCAGAAGAAAAAACAGAATATTTTTTGAAAACCTCCATAAATCACTCAGGCCAGCACCCATTGATTTGGGGCGGTAGTATAGCGCTCCCAGAGCGGGTATGGAAGTCTGGATCCCCCCTAAAAGCATTTAAGGCTCTGTGTGTCTTTAAGCACCATACTTTTTCACTCCATCCTTGCTGTGTGTGTGTGTGTGTGTGTGTGTGTGTGTGTGTGTGTGTGTGTGTGTGTGTGTGTGTGTGTGTGTGTGTGTGTATGTGTGTGTATGTGTGTGTATGTGTGTGTATGTGTGTGTATGTGTGTGTGTGTGTGTGTGTGTGTGTGTGTGAGAGAGAGAGCTTTTCTTTGACATCTGTTTAGTGAAATTACTGATTTACAGTTCATGAGGGTTGACCGATTCACACATTTAAAGTTTTGGAAAGATCTGACTTTTTTAAACCTTCGAAACAGCACCTATGACCCCATTTTAAGGCACTTCCGGTTGGCACAGGAAGCTATAAGTAAATACATATCCTGATCGGGGTATGCTTTTACAGAATCCTGAGTTTTAAGTCTATACGTTAAGAACTGACTGATTTACACAGGGTTGAATGCACTATATATCACAAACTGCTGGTTGGGTATGGCAAAACACTTTTAGGGTGATTTTATCACTTCCGGTTGCTCCAGGAAGCTTAGAATCAACACAGGTAGACCTCATAGTGGCTTGATGGATTGTCATTGAAGACAGGTTCATAAGACATTCATAACCCACATAGGCTTCAGGTTGAATTTAGGGGTGCAGGCAATGTGTTCCTATGGGGTGAGATGTCATTGTAAACTGTTTGATGTAAACACCTTCTTTTAACTGTTAAGGGTTAATGCCACACGGTCAATGTTAGGCTTGCACAGAGACCTTAGGAACGTTCCTGAGGTCAAATTGTGCTTCTAAACCTTAACAGTTCTCTCTCTGTCTCCCAAAAGCAAAAGACTTGAAATGTAGGTCAAGGGTCATCTTCTTGTCACTGTCGCTGCGCTCAGACCGAGCAAGCTACGGTCAAGCGGGGCATCTCGTTGAACTCGGCACGGCTATGGTGATGTCATTTTTGGTGGTGATTTCAGAATGCTATTTTGGTGGTTTTTCACTGTTGAAACATATTGCAAATGCACAAAAGTCAACTAGCAAGTCAGTGTCCATCAGCCAATTAGATATTTTCAGACACCAAACTGATACCATCTGACTCCAAACTCACTTTTTCCAACTCGTTTAGAAGCCAACTATCACATATTTCAGAGCAGGCCCAAAATTCACAGCGCCTTCCATTTAAACCATAATAAAACAAATAATACTTAGTTATGTTCTAGCTGCAGGTCCAGTTTTCACATTATGTTTAGCCCTATGTGAGGCGACCTCGAATCCCAAGTTTCGGCTCGATAGGTCATTCGGTGCCCGAGCAAAACCTTAATTGGTGCTGAAATTCCACTTTTTTCCATGCCTTGCTACGGGGTCCTTGAATGAGCTATCGGACAGAAATGTCGGGGTCCGTCTCTATGGGCCGAGCCGGTTTCAATGCACCTAGTCTTGCAACTCTGGGACTTTTCTAAATGTCACCATTTTGTAATGCTCAAAATGAATTGAAGTCAATGCAAATGCACCGAGGCTTTTTATCGGTCCGAGAACCTTCTAGAGCCACATAACTCACCGTGCTTAATCGACCTGAGCTCTAGAACAGGTTTGTAAAGTTTCAGAACTCTAGGTCTGACGGTTCTTTAAAAGTTCAAACAAAAGTAACTATTGCAGGCACTGTCTGCCTCTAAGCCCCTCAGTGTGTCACTCCATCCTTTCTGTGTGGGTGTGTAAATTTTTCCTTGAAATCTGATGGGATGAATGACTGATTTACAGTTCATGAGGGTTGCCTATTCACATATATTAAGTTTTGGAAAGATTTGACTTTTTTAACCCTTCGAAACAGCCCTTTTGACACCAATTATGGCACTTCCGGTTGGCACAGGAAGCTGAAAGTAAACACATATCCTCATTGGAGTGGGCTTTTACAGAATCCTGAGTTTTAAGTCTATAAGTTAAGAACTCACTGATTTACATAGGGTTGAATGCACTATTTCTCTCAAACTGCAGGTTGGGTATGGCAAACACTTTTAGGGTGATTTAACCACTTCCGGTTGCTCCAGGAAGCTTAGAATCGACACAGGTAGACCTCATAGTGGCCTGATGGATTGTCATCGAAGACAGGTTCATAAGGCATTATTAACCCACATAGGCTTCAGGTTGAATTTAAGGGAGCAGGCAATGTATTCCTATGGGGAGACATGTCATTGTAAACTGTTTGATGTAAACACCTTCTTTTAACTATTAAGGGTTAATGCCACACGGTCAATGTTAGGCTTGCACAGATCGGGAGGACCTTAGGAACGTTCCTGAGGTCAAATTGTGCTTCTAACCTTAACGGTTCTCTCTCTGTCTCCCAAAAGCAAAAAAATATGAAATTGAGGTCAAAGGGTCATTTGGGTCCTTCTTCTTGTCCCTGTCGCTGCACTCAGACCGAGCTAGCTACGGTCAAGCGGGGCATCTCGTTGAACTCGGCACGGCCTGGAGATAATGGCAATGCCATTGCAGGCTTTGTGTGTCTTTAAGTACCGTACTTTTTCACTCCATCCTTTTATCCCCTTTTCTTCGTGGTATCCAATCGCTAGTAATTACTATCTTGTCTCATCGCTACAACTCCCGTATGGGCTCAGGAGAGACGAAGGTCGAAAGCCACGCGTCCTCCGAAGCACAACCCAACCAAGCCGCACTGCTTCTTAACACAGCGCGCCTCCAACCCGGAAGCCAGCCGCACCAATGTGTCGGAGGAAACACCGTGCACATGGCCCCCTTGGCTAGCGCGCACTGCCCCCGGCCCGCCACAGGAGTCGCTGGAGCGCGATGAGACAAGGATATCCCTACCGGCCAAACCCTCCCTAACCCGGACGACGCTAGGCCAACGGACCTCCCGGTCGCGGCCGGCTGCGGCAGAGCCTGGGCGCGAACCCAGAGACTCTGGTGGCGCAGCTAGCACTGCGATGCAGTGGCAGAGCTTCGAGACCCACTTAAAAAATGTTTGTCTGAACACACTGCAACTGGATCTGTAACTTTTTTTTTTTTTAACTCCTTTTTGTGAACATGACCAATTTGTCAATGTACGATTTCTCTTAAATTACGATAGATAAATGTCTGGTTCTTTTTTTCCTGACACCGTATGCTTATGTACTTTGACGTGAAGCGGTCAAATTAGCACCCTACTTTACGTTTTTGACCTTTAATATCAGAAAAATGGCCATAACTCAAAAAGCGTTGAGGCCTCGACGCCATCTTGTTCGGGGCCAACTGTCCATTACGTCTTCGAAATATTTTCCGTTTAGGAGAAAAGGCCACATGCATTTGCAATGTGCTTGTGCATTTGCAATATTATTTATTTTCCCTCTGGTGGGAATTTCCTAGACTGCGGAAAAATGACCAAAATGTGTTATTTTTATAAAACGGAAACCGAACGTCCGAGAGATTTAGTTTGATGACTTCCTGAAAGATCTCTCCCCCGCTCACGGCCCGACGCCGTCCGCGAATTTTAGAAACGTTGCAGGACGTCTAGTAAGGGACCTTACATTTGCAATGTGGCGTTTCTCACTAACCATATGGCGAGTGCTAAAATGTTCCCTTAAGGTATGGAAAGGCCTTGGAAAGGCCATAAGTGTAAGCCAACATAATTCATTATTTTACATTAACATGTAATACATGCATTATGAAGAAAATGGTGTAATTTAGGCTCCACGAAATATGAAATGGGTTATGAAGAAAATCGTGTATGGTTGCCTACATGACAAAAAGGCGTTCTGATTACAAGTGCACCAGTATCCAAAGTATTAAGCGAAATCAAGCACAGAAAACAGCATTGGCATTAATAAAACAATATTTCCCACGAATTAAGTCGCAGGTAAATGTGCGTCTTTTCTCAAAAATTCTGTTCAGCAAGTCTAAAACAGTACATATAGGCATACAACGACACATTTTAAAACATGGTTAAACAAAGACAACATTTCTGTATATTCATGACGTTGAATTAGCCATTAAGAAGAACAAAAATGAAATATAAATTATCGCGTCTATATGGTTGTTGCAAAGGCTTGTGTCGCCTACTGGTTAAATTCGTGTCTTTTCGCACGAATTAAGTAGCACAGAAATTCGTGTATTTTCGCACGAATTAAGTAGCACAGAAATTCGTGTATTTTCGCACGAATTGAACCACCCCAAAAATGCACAAAAACGCACGAAATCTGCTGAAATACATTTTGTACATATATGCGCGAATTGAA
Source organism: Salvelinus namaycush (assembly GCF_016432855.1). Taxonomy (NCBI): domain Eukaryota; kingdom Metazoa; phylum Chordata; class Actinopteri; order Salmoniformes; family Salmonidae; genus Salvelinus; species Salvelinus namaycush. The sequence goes on from NC_052310.1 coordinate 54,871,529, forward strand.
TGTGAGACTGTGTTGCAGCCTCAGTACAGGTGCATCAAAGCTGGGACCGAGAGACTGAAAAACAGCTTCTATCTCAAGGCATCATACTGCTAAACAGCCATCACTAACATTGAGTGGCTGCTGCCAACATACTGACTCATCTCTAGCCACTTTAATAATTAAACATTGGATGTAATAAATGTATCACTAGTCACTTTAAACTATGCCACTTTATATACTGTTTACATACCCTACACTACTCATCTCATATGTATATACTGTACTCTATACCATCTACTGCATCTTGCCTATGCCGTTCGGCCATCGCTCATCCATATATATTTTTATGTACATATTCTTATTCATTCCTTTACACTTGTGTGTATAAGGTAGTTGTTGTGAAATTGTTAGATTACTTGTTAGATATTACTGCATGGTCGGAACTAGAAACACAAGCATTTCGCTACACTCGTATTAACATCTAATAACCATGTGTGTGACAAATAAGATTTGATTTGATTTAAACGATCTACCCCATGAAATGCCATAGGCTCAGGGGTCTTCAACCTTTTCTTGCCCAGGCATGACTAGATGGAATCCAGCTTTTGTTCAATTTATGTTAAATGTAGATTTGTATTATTATTTTTATTTGAGCTAACCCTAACTCTTTTCCTAACTTTAACATAATTATAATAACCTGCCACGTTAATTATCATAAACTGCTGCGTAAGTTATCCTAAACCTGCTACATATTTACATGTTATTATTATTTAAACAATTTTAAAATCCCAGCCCCGTCCCCGCAGGAGGTAATTTGCCCTTTGGTAGGCCGTCACTGTAAAAAATATTTGTTCTTAACTGACTTGCCTAGTTAAATAAAGGTTAAATAAAAATAAATAAATAAAATACGAAAAGTCAATTCTGACAAAAGCTGGATCCCTTCTAGCCATGACCATTGCCCACCGACCCCATCAGGTTAACGATAATGTCAAGGGAAAGTAATAAACATTTTAAAATTAATACATTTTGTAGATAGTTTTTCATTATTTTGACCTCCCCACATTATAATTGGAAGAGGAAGTGTAAACACTAACATAGCCTATTAGCTAGAAAGGTACTGCAACTCCAAACGCTGTTTAGCTGGTTAAACAAAGGTTAGCTATGAGTTACCAAGAAAGCTTACCAGCAGCCAGCGGCGCTTGCCACATTGGTAGTTTATTCACGAATGTCAGATTGTACAGTGAGTGTAATTGGCTCCAATAAATCTAATTTGCTTAATATTGAGAGTTGAGAAAAAAGTTGACATCATTAGAAAGAAGGTATTCTATTTTTAATTTTTTTGCTGTAGGTATGTAAGTGATTTTGTTGCTAGTGATATTCATATTATTATTTTTTTTAAACATAAAAAAATATATCAAGTTTATTTAAAAAAAATTGCAGACCACTGCAGTACCTCCGAGTTCCTCCAGTTGAATACCCCAGGTCTATATAATCATTATAAACATGATTTGATGCCAATAATTTCTTTACAAACTATTCTATGATCTTATCAATTCTACACAGCCTGTGGGGTGTTGTGATAGCTTTGTCCACTGAGCGGGGATAGAGAGCCACATAAGAAGTAGGGAGTGTAGGCCTGCTTGGAGTAAAATTTCCATTACAGTAGTCTATCTTGAATTGTGTTCCTCTGTGAGAGATTATGCTGATAGGATGTCTTCTCTACTCTAGGCAAAGTGGATAGCAACATGTTTCGTCTCACCTGACACCTGTAGCTTATTCTTAGTTTCTGATTGTTGTTAAAAAAGGATATGACTTTACATGTTTCTCATGTAGGCCAAAATGCATTGTTTATGGACACAACCGGTCTGGGCCCTTTCCCAAAAGCATCTTAATCCTGACGATGAATTTAGCCTTAAAATGCTTTTGGGAAACCGGATCCTAGTGAGGGTTGCCTCAGGCCACGGTTCAAGAGATAGTTCAACTAAATTACAAAATGACACATTGGTTTCCTTATCCTGTAAGCAGTCTGTGGACAATGCATGCATGTGTAACAGTTTAACTTTAGTCTGTCCCCTCGCCCCGACCCGGGCGCGAACCAGGGACCCTCTGCACACATCAACAACAGTCACCCACGAAGCATCGTTACCCATCGCTCCACAAAAGCCGCGGCCCTTGCAGAGCAAGGGGAACCACTACTTCAAGGTCTCAAAGCGAGTGACGTAACCGATTGAAACGCTATTAGCGCGCACCACCGCTAACTAGCTAGCCATTTCACATCCGTTACACTCACCCCCCTTTCGACCTCCTCCTTTTCCACAGCAACCAGTGATCCAGGTCAACAGCATCAATGTAACAGTATAACTTTATTCCGTCCCCTCGCCCCGACTCGGGCGCGAACCAGGGACCCTCTACACACATCAACAACAGTCACCCACGAAGCATCGTTACCCATCGCTCCACAAAAGCTGCGGCCCTTGCAGAGCAAGGGGAACCACTACTTCAAGGTCTCAAAGCGAGTGACGTAACCGCTTGAAACGCTATTAGCGCGCACCACCGCTAACTAGCTAGCCATTTCACATCCGTTACACATGACAGCAATCCATGCTTTGGTTTAGTTTCCCCGGCACTGTTACCACATGCTTAGGTTTTAGCATTTGTGGCACAAATCCCACTCAAGTCATGGGACGGATATTAGCATTTTTCGTGCATCATATCCAAATCATCTGAAAGTATCTACAATTGGTTGTGAAACTCAGAGTCATCCAGGTTTGGCCTGGGTAGGACGTCATTGTAAATAAGAATTTGTTCTTAACTGACTTGCCAGTTTAATAAAGGTTTAATATAAAAACAAAAATAGATGTTTGAACATGATGCGCTAATAATTGATCCCTTGACTTGAATGGAATTTGAACCAGAAATGCTCAAATGTTTGCATGTGGTAACACTGCCAGGGAAACTAAACCAAAGCATGGATTGCTGTCATACATTGTCCTTAGACTGCTTACAAGGTAAGGAAACCAATGTTTCATTTTGTAATTTGGGTGAACTATCCCTTTCATATTGCAGGGTACCATAGCTTTCCTAAATAACGAGTGGGTGTGTTCAATGAGATGGCACGATAGGCTATAGCTCCCATTGCTCGGGGGTGAAGTTTCCCCTATATACAGAACTTGGATCAGCTCCCCCCGCAATCTGAACCTTAACAATCATTTGGGAAAATTCAAAACTGACCCAAGATCAGCGTCTAGGAGCAACTTCACTCAACTCCATACCTCCCATTCGGAAGGCGGAGCGCCGACGTCACAGATGAATGCGCGATCGGCACTGCATCGTTCTGTCAGTGCCGCAGATAGAATTTGAAGGCATTTGAAGTTAGGGTTGATCGTCAGCTGGACAAAGAATTGCTGAAGAATGACGTCGAGGTGCCCCAGATGCACAAATGATGTGTTTTTTGGTAAGGAATAATTTTTGTAAACTTATAGCCGCCGCCAATGCCAAGGAATGTAAATATTGAAGATGATCAAAGAACTTGGATTGTTTATTTTGATTAATAATTATAATGATTTAGCATAGGCCTAACTAAAGGAAAATTAACTGACACTGAAAATTAAAATGGTTATTGTAGTGACAATTGTGTGCAGATATAACATAACATAATATTATAAAATGCAATAGAATACAATATAATAATTTAAATAATAATTTGTTGGACGCTGAAAATTAAAATGGTTATTGTAGTGACAATTGTATGCACACAGGAATAGAACAGAAAATAATACAAAATAATGCAATACAATAGAATACAATATAATAATAAAATAATAATTTTGTGGATGCTTATATTTGCCCTATTTCACACATGTACACGTGTGTATTAATACGCATTTGTGAAATGGAAAAGTATTTCTTGCATATCCCAACTCTCCCTGAGACACCCCTCGGAGAGTGGGTTCACGGCCAGGGTAGAATCCAAACTCTGTAAGTCTTGCAAATGCCTTTTTAAGAGGAGACCTGGGGAGTGATGGGGGACTGCCGCTGCATGAACGCCAAGTTGTCCCTGCTGGTGACATCGTATTCGTTTAGCCTACTGACAAGTAGCTTTTCGCCCAGAACCGGGAAGTCTTTATTATCATTATAAGATCATTTATTATGAAGGGGGAAAAAATATATATATATATAAGTAAGATAGCACACTTCTTCCCTCACTCTTTCTCTTTTTCATTATCTTTCTCTCCCTCCTTTCTCTCGTGGAAAGATGAAGTTTGGTGAAAGTTGCATATACCTTCTTTCCCAGACGTCTCTGGAATGTTGGCTGATTATCCCTAAACATTTAACGAGGATTAATTAATACTTGACATGTTCATTTACTTTAACGTAGCATATGGGCAAGGTTACTTTGGTTACATCAGTTAAACCACTTGTTGGAACTTGATAATTAGGAAGGAGGCTTCAGCTCTTGGTTGTTATTGCTCTTGTCTCTTCCAGACATTTGTTTGATGGCAAAATATAGAGAATATTGTAAGATACGGTTTTGAACTTGAAGTCAAACTGAGCTGAAATGCACTTTTTACTATAGATTTATTGGCTGCACGTTGAACCCTTATCCTGGAGATTGGTGACCCATAATAGACAGAGGGAGAGAGGTCGAAATGTTCAATAACATTTCAGGGAGAGGGGAGAGTACAACGTCTGTGTTGGTAATAGCCTACCTTGTGAAACAGCATAGAGGAGATCCTCTGTATAATGTCGCAAAAATTAGATATAATTACAGCGAACAGCAATAGACAAATAATTTGCAAACAATGTTTTGGAAGGATAAAACCTATAAATGCTTTATGAGCTTAGTTCAACTGTCCTACCCAAATTATAAGGTATTCATAACCCAACTGATAACCCACATTCTAAGACTGTATTATGCCTACACCATTGTTTATGTTTTGTTGTCATTTGAGTCTTTGTAAACAAACTCTCTCTCTCTCTGTCCTGCAGCTGAGAAGGTGAGCTCGCTGGGGAAAAACTGGCACCGGTTCTGCCTGAAATGTGAACGCTGTAACAAGACCCTGTCGGCTGGCAACCATGCTGAGGTAAAGGGAGGCCCTGTGGCCGTAATATCCTGTCTACAGAGAGAGAAAGAAGGAGGGAGAGAAAGATAATGAAAAAGAGAAAGAGTGAGGGAAGAAGTGTGCTATCTTACCCCCAGAACAAAGGGAGGGAGAGAGACATCGAAGGGTTGTGCTATCCTACCCAAGAGGATGGGAGAGAGGGAAGGGGTTGCATGGGGACAGAGGGAGTATGGCAGGCCACTGACCCCCATAAGGAGTAATATAATGTTGTAAAGAAAAAATATATATATACTGTATAAAGTAATATATACACAGAATAAAAATATAAACACAACATGTAAAGTGTTGGTTCCATATTTCCAGAAATTTTCCATACGCACAACAACAAAAAATTCTCTCAAAATGTTGCTCATCTTTTGAACTGGTCATTTTGTGAACAAACTTCTGAATGGTACTCTATTTTTTATTTTTTATCGGGCTGCTGCAGCACCCTCAGCACACCCACTTCCCGTGGCCATGTCTGCGAGATGGGGGTGCAGTCATATATACAAGCCCAAGATTCTGAACTTGAACGATTCAGCTCATAGAGCTAGAAAATTCCATAAATCTTCTGAGCTATTTGAGCATAAACTGTATCACAACTACAGATGTAGGATCTTAATTTGATCACCCTGTTGCAGGAGAACTTTCATGCAATGCAGGAAATGTAAAACTTGTAGTGTATTTGAGGTTTTAAAAGGCTTCTGGGGTGTGTAATTTCCCCTTAGGAATTTCAGACTTGATTTTCCCTTATGAAAAATATATCAACCCCTACAAAAATGTTCATGAATTATAATCCACATAATAATTCACATTTCCTGTTGCTGCAAGATTATTTTCCTGCTGTAGTCAAAGTGGCTCAAATTAAGATCCTACATAAGGGGTGTTGTCAGTTAAGTGAGTTGCACTACTGGGTCATTGTTTATAGACCCATGTACTGTATCAACTCCAAATTAAATTGCCGTAGTGCTACTGCAGTAGAAGCCAGATCACTAGTGCTATAGCAGTGGCTGTGAAATTCAGTGGCCCAGAAATTCCAATCATCTCAAGAATGAAACTGTTGAGCAGCTATGTCTTTGTGGGTCCCTTTAATTATAGCTGGTCCGTGAACCAAATCGTGGCTTTACAATAACCTGACACTCATCCTTTGTCCACTCCAACCCCTCACCAGGCATCGTGACCCTGATCCTTCCACTGTGGCTATGTCCCAAATGGCACACTATTCACTATACAGGGCACTACAAAAAAAGAAGTGCACTATATAGGGAATAGGGTGACATTTGGAACGCAATGTCAATGTCATTTCACCTTTCATTGTCCTGCTCAGAAGACTTAGGGAATTTTCAAGCTCCCTGAGCTGAATCGTTCAAGTTCAGAATCTAGGGCTTGTATATCTGACTGCACACCCATCTCGCAGACATTGCCGTGGGAGAAGGGGTGCTAAGGGTGCCGCAGCGCCCCCTGATAAATTGAAAAAATATACAGTACCGTTCAAAAGTTTGCGGTCACTTAGAAATGTCCATGTTTTTGAAAGAAAAGCACATTTTTTGTCCATTAAAATAACATCAAAATGATCAGAAATACAGTGTAGACATTGTTAATGTTGTAAATGACTATTGTAGCTGGAAACGGCTGATTTTTTAATGGAATATCTGCATAGGCGTGCAGATTCCCATTATTAGCAACCATCACTCCTGTGTTCCAATGACACGTTGTGTTAGCTAACCCAAGTTTATCATTTTAAAAGGCTAATTGATCATTAGAAAACCCCTTTTTCAATTATGTTAGCAGAGCTGAAAACTGTTGTGCTAATTAAAGAAGCAATAAAACTTGCCTTATTTAGACAAATTGAGTATCTGGAGCATCAGCATTTTGTGGGTTTGATTACAGGCTCAAAATGGCCAGAAACAAAGCACTTTCTTCTGAAACTCGTCAGTCTATTCTTGTTCTGAGAAATTAAGGCTATTCCATGCGAGAAATTGCCAAGAAACTGAAGATCTCATGCAACGCTGTGTACTACTCCCTTCACAGAACAGCGCAAACTGGCTCTAACCAGAAAAGAAGGAGAAGTGGGAGGCCCCAGTGCACAACTGAGCAACTTCATTAAATAGTACTGGGTATGTAGCCCAGGGGAGTCTAGCCAGCCAAGCAATGGAATGGAATGTTAGCTCAGGGGACATTGCAAATTCAAGTGAATGTTTAATGAAACTCGGTCAGGAGGATTTGTCTCTCGTTTCACCAGGGTGTTTATTTCTCAATGCAAAGATGACACTGATGATGATGGATGGAAATAACAAAGGGTTGGGGAATGCAAGTATTAAGACGTCACTAAGGGTCAGGGCCAGCGTTCATAAAGCGTCTAAGCAATGCTGATCTAGGATCAGCTTCCCCCTGTACATGTAATCTTTATTCATTATGATCTAAAAGGCTAAACTGATCCTACATCAGCACTCCTAATATGAGACCCTTTGTGAATATGGACCCAGATCGTTACGTTCGAAACGTAAAGGAATTCCATCGGTACATAGAAAGTGTAGGGTTATGTTCTTGCTATTATAGTATTATCAGCATAATCCTCTTGTACAGGACCCCACATTTCTGCCTAGTCATGAACAGTATATCCTGTAAATCAAAGAAAGCAGGCATACAGTCATACTAACAGCACTTGTTAAAGGATGTCTCATCAACACAGTCAAAATAATAAAAAGCAAATCCCAGAAATTAGCACGTTTCAAGTAAGAGCCAGATGCAGACAATGTCGAAGTAACAACAGTTTATAAATCGAACAGGGGCAGGCAAAAGATGGGGCAAGGGCACGCAGAGGTCAGTAATCCAGATAGGTGGGGCAAAGGTACAGGATGGCAGGAAAACTCAGGGTCAGGGTCAGGGCAGGCAGAATGGTCAACACCAGGGAAACTAGGAAACCGGAACAATCGAGAGACAGAAGCAGAGAGAAAAACGCTGGTAGGCTTGACGAAACAAAACAAAACAAAACAAACGAACAGAGAACACAGGTATAAATACACTGGGGATAATGGGGAAGATGGGCGACACCTGGAGGGAAGTGGAGACAATCACAAGGACAGGTGAAACAGATCAGGTTGTGACAGTACCCCCCCCCCCCCCCCCCCCCTAGGGGTGCCACCTGGCGTCCTACCCGGGCGCGTTCCTGGTTAACCGGGGTGTCGGCGTTGGAAATCCGCACCGGAGGGGCAGATCCCGGGTGGACAGCCATACCTTCTGCCCGAGATGATACCGGGAAGCTGGGGTCCGGTGGCGATCCGCTTGTCGTTGATACCTGGAGGTGGTCTTGAGGGCCGACTGGGCTCTCCTCCAGGTACGACGACAGCGGCAAACAAACATCTGGGCAGAAGGTATGCCGACCGCTTCTTCCTGCTCAAGGAAGAACGGGGGCTGATACCCCAGGGAACACTCAAAAGGTGATAGGCCCGTGGCAGAGCAGGGAAGGGTGTTGCGGGTGTATTCGACCCACACAATCTGCTGGTTCCAGGTGGTGGGGTTGGCGGAGGTCCAGGCAGCGCAGAGTAGTCTCTAGGTCTTGGTTGGCTCGCTCCGACTGGCTTTTGGACTGGGGGTGGAACCCGGAGGACAGGCTGGCCGATGACCCAATGGGGGTGCAGAACGCCTTCCAGAACCGGGACAAGAACTGAGGATCCCGGTCAAAAACCATGTCAACTGGTAGTCCATGGATCCGGAAGATGTGCTGCTCCATGAGAGGGGCCGTCTCCTTGGCAGAGGGTAATTTGTGGAGAGGAATGAAGTGGGCGGCTTTGGAAAACCAATCCACCACAGTCAGGATGGCGGTGTTGCCATCAGATGGGGGAAGACCCGTGACAAAGTCCAGGGAGATGTGAGACCAGGGACGGTGAGGGACAGGCAGTTGGAGACCAGCCGGAGCTTGCCGAGGAGTCTTGTTTTGTGCACAAACCGTGCAAGCAGCGACAAATGAAGAGACGTCAGGGACCATGGTTGGCAAGCAAAAGCGTTGTCGCACAAAAGCCAGGGTCCGACGGGGGCCCCAGTGGCAGGCAAGTCTGGAGGAGTGGGCCCGCTCCAGGACCGCTTCAGGCATGAACATCCGGTTATCTGGACCCCCCCACCCCCCGGGGTTCGGCTGGGAATGCTGAGCCTCCCGGACCTGCTTCCCTATACCCCAGCTGAGTGCCGTCGCCAGGCACGAGGTGGGAAGGATGGTCTTGGGCTCCAGGGTAATAGCCGTGGGGCTATAGCGGCAAGACAGTGCATCTGGCTTGACATTCTTGGATCCCGGCCGGTATGAGAGGGAGAAGTTGAACAGTGTGAACAGCAGGGTCCATCTAGCTTGCCTGGAGTTGAGGCGCTTGGCGGTGTGGTAATACTCCAGGTTTTTGTGGTCGGTCCATACAATGAGCGGATGTTCCGCCCCCTCTAGCCAGTGACTCCATTCCTCCAACGCCATCTTCACCGCGAGAAGCTCCCGATTCCCCACATCGTAGTTCTTCTCCATGGCTTTGAAGCGGTGGGAGAAGAAGGCGCAAGGATGTAGCTTAAGATCCAGGTCAGAACACTGGAACAGGACCGCCCCCACTCCTACATCAGAAACATCAACCTCCACCACGAACTGACGGGAAAGGTCAGGATGAACCAAGATGGGAGCAGTGGTGAAGCGGTGTTTGAGGTCCCGGAACGCCTGGTCAGCAGCAGGGGACCACATGAACAGAACCTTGGGAGAGGTGAGTACTGACAGTGGGGAAGCTAGGGTGGTGTTACCCCGGATAAAGCGGTGATAAAAGTTGGGAGAACCCCAGGAAACGTTGCAGCTGCACCTGGACGTAGGCTGGGGCCAATCCACCACCGCTCTCACCTCCCAGGGATCCATCTGGACACTCCCAGCAGAGATGATGTACCCCAGAAAGGGGATGGTGGAGCGATGGAACTCGCACTTCTCTGCCTTTACAAACAGCTGATTCTCCAGGAGGCGTTGAAGAACCTGTCGGACGTGGAGCACATGTTCTTGGGGGGAGCGGGAGAAGACGAGGATGTCATCAATGTAGACAAAGACGAACCGGTTCAACATGTAGAGAAGAACATAATTTACCAGAGCCTGGAACACAGCAGGGGCGTTGGTAAGGCTAAATGGCATGACCAAATACTCGTAGTCAATCCCGCAGTCATATGGTCGGTGCGGCGGAAGTGAAGTGGCCCGGGCCTTGTTGAACACCTCCCAAAGGTCCTGGTACTCCGCGGGAATGGCGGAGAGGTCCGGGCTAACTTCCGAGCCCACAGGAAGACGTCCCGGGGCAGGTTGCGCTGACTTCAGGCAATGGGCGTGGCAGAACGGGCTCCAGCCCATGATGGCACCAGTAGAGCAGTTAATGAGAGGATTATGTCGCTGGAGCCAGGAGAATCCCAATACCACAGGAATCTGAGGAGACTTAATGAGCAGAAATTGAATAGTCTCGCTGTGGTTCCCTGACACCTGTAGGTTGATGGGAGTGGTATTGTGTGTGACCTGGCCTATGGAGCGCCCGTCCAGCATTCTAACGTCAGTGGTAATGGAGAGGGGCTGAGTGGGGATATACAGCTCGGAAGCCAGAGTAGCGTCCAAAAAACTCTCATCGACCCCAGAGTCAATGAGGACCAGGAGAGATTTCGACTTGTTCCTCCACAGCAGAATGGCATGAAATGGAGTGTAAGTAAGGGAAGCCCACCAGAGTACTCGCTCCTACCGGTGAGCCTGGTCTTTTAGTGGACAAGAGGACACAAAATGACCACGAGTCCCGCAATACAGGCAACTCTTCGTGTTGAGCCTGTATAGCCATTCCGCTGGAGACAACCCAGCTCTGCCTATTTGCATAGGCTCGGGAAACGGTGACTCGGCCGTCTTCGGCGACTCTCGGGGAACATCGGGTAGCCTTGTGTTCTCTCGGCAACGGTGCCGTCGGGGACTTCCGGGATACCTTGGAGGCGAGGTGGAATCCTTGGACGGGCGCGAAATCGAATCTCCTCTCCCTCCGTCATTCCCGTAGTCGCCCATCGATCCTGATGGTCAAGGCGATGAGAGAATCGAGATCTATCGGTAATTCCTGGGCTGCAAGCTCATCCTTGACCTCCTCCGAGACTCCGTGTAGGAACATGTCCAACAGCGCTTCCTGGTTCCAGGCACTCAGCTGCCAACGTACGGAAATCCACCGCATAGTCTGCCACACTGTGGAAGTCCTGCCAAAGCTGGAGTAGCTTCCAGGCAGCCTCTCTCCCGGAGAATGGGGCATCAAACACCTTCTTTACTTCTCCCACGAACTCACACAGACTGACGCATGTGGCCGGCTGTTGCTCCCATACAGCTGTAGCCCAGGCGAGCGCCCTCCCCGACATCAGTGTGATTAGGTACGCTATTTTAGAGCAGTCTGAGGGGAAGGAGGAGGGCTGAAGCTCGAAGATGAGGGCACACGGAGCTAGAAATGCCCGACAGGTGCCCGGCTCTCCATTAAAGTGTTTCGGGGGAGGTAAGCGGGGCTCCCGGGAAGGCGGAGTGACCGGTGAGGCGGCGCTGCTAACAGCTGAGTTACTGAGGGGCTGTGAGGTTAACATCATAGTAGGCTGCCTCCCAGCCAACCCATGGAATTGCTCCAGCAAGATGTCCAACACCTGGTCATGGTGTTCGGCCAAGGTTTGAACCCCCTCCATAAGGCCACGAAGTAATTCCTCGTGCCTACCAATGGTGGCTCCTTGGGAGGAGAGGGCGTTGCGCAGCTGGTCTGAGTCTGCTGGGTCAGTCATGGCCAGTTCGTACTATCATGTTTCAGGTAAGACCCAGATGCAGACAACGTCGAAGTAACAACAGTTTATTAATCGCACAGGGGCAGGCAAAAGACGGGTCAAGGGCAGGCAGAGGTCAGTAATCCAGATACGTGGGGCTAAGGTACAGGACGGCAGGCAGGCTCAGGGTCAGGGGATAATGGGGAAGATGGGCAACACCTGGGGGGGTGGAGACAATCACAGAAAGACGGATATTAGAGTTGGAAAAGAAGCTAAAAAGGAAGGTAGCACAGGTTGGCCTGAACAATGAAGACTCAACTTGTTGCATGGATCCTCCAGTGAGGGTTTGTTGTACTAAAACTAGTAAAATAAATTAAATATAAAACAATCAATCAACAATGGATGTAATCTAGGCAGTGTCGAGCCAATGGGGGACCACAAATACCCGCTGGCAACTCTAATACCAGTCCCGACTCGGCCGCTGTCTGTGGCTGTCAAAAAATCTGTAAGAAATACAGAAGGGGATCGGCGCTATTCTAGCCAGTGTCTGGAAATGCTTTATAACACAATCTAAACGTGTGGTCTAAATAATATTTTTCACTTATCACAGACTCCTGATAACTTAGTTTGATAGAATTATAGTTATAGGCCCCATAGTCAGGCCAGGTATGGTTAGTCACATGACTAGTCTTTACAAATCTCACAGGGTAGAATAAATGTCAAAGGGCTATCATTGTTTTGGAAGCCTGTTTGATCCTGTTTGATAACCTAACTTGGGGGTAAGTCATTGTCCTGACCCAAACACTGGAGTCTTTGAGTTGAGTGATACTAGGGCTACTGAGGCTAATTATTCAGGTCATCTCAGACCAGTAGGAGACAAAGTCCAGCGTTGTTTCAGTGTTATAAGTTTGGAGTTGATTCAGTGGGCCAGGGAACAAACACAGTCTGTCTTTCTCAGAAACAGGCCGTTGTTTGAAACATTTTTAATCTAAAAAAAGATGAGTTCACAAGCCATGGCTGTATTCTCTAGAGTCTAGTAGTCTAACCCTTCGTGCTGTCTGTCTTTTCCATCTGAAGATAAAGAAGTTGATTTTAAGGTTTACTTGTGGATGGAAGGGTTTACATGCTTGATTTTTGAGAGGTAGTTGTTCTTACACAGGTTTGAATGGAGACACAGAGGACATATCCTTCTTTATGAAATACACAACCCAACAGTATCCATGGACTAATGGACAAACATTGCTAGTTCACTTTCACATGCCCATATACAATCCATCCACTTCTTTATCTCTGAAATGCTGTGGCATGAGAGAACGAATAGGCTTCTGTTATTTCTGGACGGGAGTGTTTTTGACAGGCTGTCAGGTGAAGGACTGACCTCTCTCTCTCTCCTCTCTCCTCTCTCCTCTCTCCTCTCTCTCTCTCTCTCTCTCTCTCTCTCTCTCTCTCTCTCTCTCTCTCTCTCTCTCTCTCTCTCTCTCTCTCTCTCTCTCTCTCTCTCTCTCTCTCTCTCTCTCTCTCTGTGTGTGTGTGTGTGGCCTTATACACAGCAGTGACTTATCTTCATTGTTCAGAACATTTTCTAAAACCTTTTAATGGTGAAGTCTCTCTCTCTCAATACTTTTTCATCAGGGAGGGACAGAGCGGGGAGAATGGTATCTGCATTCGTGAAAGGGTATCACACCTCAGGGAACTCTCAATAATTCTTTCTGTTGGGATCATTGAAATTACATCTTGGCATCTTTCCACAAAATACAGTAGCCCTTTCCTGCAGTAAAATGACCAAGTGGCCTCATGGGTGGAATGTTAAAACATAAATTAATACAAATTATTTTTTTAAAGCTGCTGAAAATCTGGTGTTTATGTCGAACAATTTTGTTATTTCAGTCTTCTGTGATGTAATATTGGGATGCAAACTCAAAATAGAATACATGTGAACTCTATATCTGACATGGTACAGGTGTCTTCTTTTTTTAAGCCCATAACGTGTGTGAGGTGTATACTTTTGTTTCAAAGTAGATTTGTTTAAAACTACCAAGAAACACTCTGCGTGACCCTGATTTAGCCCACTGCAGTATCAGGTTAAATTACATTTACATGAGGTTAAGTAGACATTAAATGCATAGGCGGCTGGTGGCACCCTTAACTGGGAAGAACGGCTCATAGTAATGGCTGAAACGGTGTTAATGGAATGGTATCAAACACAGTTTCCAAGTGCTTGATACCATTTATTTCACTCGATTCCAGCCATTATTATGAACCATCCTCCCCTCACCAGCCTCCTGTGTTTAAATGACAAGATTTATAATGACCTTGTCAGAAAGGCATGTCCTTAGTTCCTGGATTGTAGCCTACAATGCCAGCCCATAGCTGATGCAATGTTTCCTTTGCATTTAACGCCAACTCATTCATCACACTGATTAACGGCTGCTCCATGATTTCATGACATCACACCCTCAGTGACAACGTGACAATAAACAGCCAAAGTTTGACATTACACCAGACTGTCAGGTCTGTAACGGATGCTTGTGATAGAGGTTGCGTCCCAAATAGCCCCCGATTCCCAACACAGTGCACTACCTAAGAAGTGCACTACATAGGTAGTAGGGTGCCATTTGGGACAGACTTTACAGTCCAGAAAAAACATGAGCTCAGATTTGCTGGACTAGCTGAGTCACAGGCTGTCGTAGACATTATGTCCCTGACCTCAGTGTCCATATATAGACTCAAAGGTCTGAAATAGGTATGAAGGAAGTGATGATTGAACTTTAAAGTTAACAGTGTGTATATGCGACGCATGCAGTGAGTCACCATCACAATCCTGAAAGTGTGTATTTTGGAATGACGCTGTTTTGGCAAAATATATATTTTTTTTAGCTTTCTAAATGTCACCCTACAGATGTGAGGTTGATAGGGTGAAATGTGAGGTTCAAAACTTTCACAAGTCACTCAAATAGTTCTGCCGCATGTCTTGTTCATTTCAATGCAATTGACCGGCAAACAGTTACACTGTAAATGCCAAGTATGTGCCTATACTGTAATAGCACTGTTTCTGATCTAAAGTTGTACTTTTTTTTGTTGCTGTGAAGAACTTTGGTCCCAAATAGTATTTTATAAGAGTGACTTAAGTGTTTTTGTAGTGACATTGTTAGTGACATTGTTGTTCTTGTAGTGTGAGTGAGGAGGGCAGTTTGTAGAGGTATAAAATACTATTGTATTTGAGGAGACACAGAACACTCCTGTGTGGTCAGAGTGAGCTTTGTGCAACAGAGTGTGTGTGTGCATTCATTAATGTAGGAACTGGTTGAGCTGTGTCCCACACACAATAACCCAATGTTGGTCCAAAAATGGGTGTGTCAAACATACGTTGCATGTCTCTAAAGATGAGTCCTAAAAAGGCACCCTATTCACTACACTAGCACTACTTTTGACCAGAGCCCTATGGGCCTGGCCCTTGGGATGCAGCCCAACTCTCTAAGGTTGGTTACAAATGCAGCCATTTAGAATGAAGAGCTTTAAGAGCTTTAAGAGCCTGCTGAGGTCACAGCATCCTAAATCTCTTCTATCCTCCTCTCAGACGGGTGTTAGTTGTCTAAATATTGTTTTATTCCCAGTTCATGCACTGGAATGTGAAGGAGCTAGCTAGAGCATATGGAAGCAGTTTGCTAAAAATAAAGTCTGAATTGGGGAGATGTTTGACAGGAATTTGGGTCGAAAGGATCTCTCTGCTCTCTCTGTCTGTTCTGCTCGGTCCATTTTAAGACTGACAGATAGGGCTCCTCCATAATTAACTTGAAGCGGTCAGGAGGATAAGACATTCATTTAAATTTGAAAGATAATGGCTGCTTCCCAAATGGCACCCTGTTTCCTATATGGGTGATTCTACAGAAGTGGTGCAAATTGCAGTCCCTAAAAAACGATTATAAAGTTTTTACCTAAGCCTTAAGCAACGGAAGGGTAGTAACAGGATAATTATTAAGGGAGCTTAAGGTAGCATATTATCCTGATTAAAAAACAAATACCATCCTTGGCTCTCGCAAATGTGCACGCGCACACTCACACACACATACGTGAACACACACACACACACACACAAACACACACACTGAGTATACAAAATATTAATAACTCTTTCCATGACATACAGTGAATTCAGACCCTTTGACTTTGTCCACATTTTGTTAATTTACAACCATATTCTAATATTGATTACATTTATAATTTTCCTCATCAATCTACACAGAATAACCCATAATGACAAAGGTAAAACAGATTTTTATTTTTTATTTTGCAAATGTATTAAAAATACAAATCTGAAATGTGACATTAACACAGTCTGAGGTCCTGAGCCCTCTGGAACAGGTTTTCATCAAGGATCTCTCTGTACTTTGCTCCGTTCATCTTTCTCTCGATCCTGACTAGTCTCCCAGTCCATGCAGTTGAAAACTATCCCTACAGCATGATGCTGCCTCCACCATGTTTCACCGTAGGGATGGTGCCAAGTTTCCTCCAGAAGTCACACTTGCCATTCAGGCCAAAGAGTTCGATTTTGATTTCATCAGACCAGAGAATCTTGTTTTTCACGGTCTGAGAGTCCTTTAGGTGCCTTTTGGCAAACTCCAAGCGGGCTGTCATGTGCCTTTTACTGAGGAGTGGCTTCCGTCTGGCCACTCTACCATAAGGCCTGATTGGTGGAGTTCTTGGACACCTCCCTGACCAAGGCCCTTCTCCCCCGATTGCTCAGTTTGGCTGGGCAGCCAGCTCTAAGAAGAGTCTTGGTGGTTCCAAACTTCTTCCATTTAAGAATGATGGAGGCCATTGTGTTCTTGGGGACCTTCAATGCTGCAGAAATGTTTTGTTACCCTTCCCCAGATCTGTGACTCGACACAATCCTGTCTCAGAGCTTTACGGCAATTCCTTCGACATCTTGGCTTGGTTTTTGCTCTGACATGTGCTGTCAACTGTGGGACATTATATAGACAGGTGTGTGCCTTTCCAAATCATGTCCAATCAATTGAATTTACCACAGGTGGACTCCAATCAATTTGTAGAAACATCTCAAGGATGATCAATGGAAACAGGATGCACCTGGGCTTAATTTCGAGCCTCATAGTAAAAGGTCTGAATAGTTATGCACATATATATATTTTTATACATTATACATTTATACATACAAAAAATGCAAAAAAATTATTGCATCCGTTTTAGAATAAAGCTGTAACGTAACAAAATGTGGAAAAAGGAAGGGGTCTGAATACTTTCCGAATGCACTGTAGACTGATCTGGTGAATCCAGGGAAAGCTATGATCCCTTATTGATGTCACTTGTTACATCCACTTCAATCAGTGTAGGTGAAGGGGAGGAACGGGTTAAATAATGATTTTTAATTCATGAGACATGGATTGTGTATATGTGCCATTTAGAGGGTAAATGGGCAAGACAAAGGGCCTTTGAATGGGGTATGGTAGTACAGTAGGTGCCAGGCGCACCGTTTTTTGTCAAGAACGGCAACGCTGCTGGGTTTTTAATGCTCAAAAGTTTCCCTTGTGTATCAAAAACGGTCTACCACCCAAAGGACATCCAGCCAACTGTGGGAAGCATTGAAGTCAACATAGGCCAGCATCTTTGTGGAACGCTTTCGACACCTTGTAGAGTCCATGCCCTGACGAATTGAGTCTGTTCTGAGGGCAAAAGGGGTTGTAACTCAATATTAGGAAGGTGTTCCTAATGTTTTGTACACTCAGTGTATGTCTAGTTATTATGTTGCACCACTTTTGTAGAATGACCCTATCTATGGGCACTGGTCAAAAGTAGTGCACTATAAAATGAGTATGGTGCCATTTGTGATGAAGCCAGTGACCAGTCAGCAGTCACACTCCTGAAATATAACCTCTGTCTGATTGGTTTAAACCCTAATGCTTTATACTGACACTGACTGACTGTAATGTTCCATTTCAGTGAATTGTCAAATGTTTCAGTAGTTTCAGCTTCAATAAACGGTTTATTTCAGTAATAAGTAGAACTGTTTCAGTAAATAGTTATAACGGAAGTTGCACTAAACCTGCAGATTGTTTGGAGGGGACTTCCTGTGTTTTTAGTTTTTCTTAATGACCAATATTCAGCTATTTATTATGATAATAGATTATTTGTTAATATTAGACATTGTCTGTCTTCCAGCATGATGGGTTGCCCTACTGTCACAAACCATGCTACGGAACTCTCTTCGGACCCAAAGGTAAGAGGTTACTGTTAAAAAAGCATAATCGCAG